>NW_027210678.1:635000-705000 GCF_029030835.1 Brachyistius frenatus | reverse complement strand
ATAAAAAGAAAGAAGTTCCAACCAAGAGCTCTGATTGGTCAACTGCACATTTGGAGCGTGCTCAGATCAGCCTGACAGCAAAACATTTGATGCCTGTAACACACATGTAACATGTAACATATAACATGTCCAACTCTGCCCAGTGTGTGAAGCACAACATAGAAACTCCTGTAAACTCAGTTATTTCTCACCTATAGATTCATTTTTACATTTCTCATCTTCGCCTGAAGCAGACAAATAAAAAGCTGCCGTCAGCTGACGAGCGGAGAGGTCAGAGGTCAGAGAGCGCCCGGCAGTAATCATATGAGGTTATTACGCCCAGCGAGGAACAATCTGGATTATCGTGGTCGTGGAGGGGATGCAGAGCGGCGAGGGAGGCGGTGCAGTGAAGAAGCAAATGAAAACACACGGCGGCCGTTAGATTCAGTGGCTGCAGGGAAACATCTGCTTCAGCAAAGACCGACTCTGAGCAGCATCTCAGGACCGACGTGGTCCGAGCTGCTTCTCAAACACGCCCGCCGGGTCGCTCTTCTTGTTTCACCGCTGCGTTGCAGCATGTTTTCTCTCGCCAGGCAGCTTTCTGCTGCGATGCAGCGGTTTGTACAAAATGATGTCACTGTCGAGGCAGCTGGCTCTTCTTTGCACAACGGCAGACTCTCAAGGATTTAACCTTAAATAAAGAAAAACTGTGCACGACGCAAAATCTGAAACCACAGGGTGAACGGTCGTTGCAAGGATCAAAGACAAACATGGCTGGACGATGTATTGATGTTTGATATAAAAAAAAATGAGTTTGTATTGTTTATGTTGAGTTTATTTTGTCCATTTCTTGTATCGTTATTTGTCTTCATTGAAATGTTCCCAAACTGCATGTTTTTTCAAGAGTAAATATAACATCTATCACTTAAGAAGTTCTCTCAAATGTTATGAAAGAAGAACTAAGGCATGCTGGGAAATGTAAAAACATGTTTTTTCATGAAGGGCAGCCTCGCCTTCATCACGGCAAATAATGTCCGCTGACTCACAGCTGATCTGTTCTCCACCTGCAGCCTGGAGGACAGAGGACAGAGGACGGGCCAACAGGAAGCCCACTGAAACCACAGCGGCTTCACCTCACCGGGCAGGTGAGGGACACGCCCACTTTTCTGATTCACAGGAGCTCTGTGGGACGGTGGATCAAAAAGCATGATGACATCATAACGGAGGACGGTCTGTTAAGTTTTCGTGTCCCGGTTATAAAAAGAGTGTGAGGGAGGAACACAAAGAGATCAGTCTTCATGTGAATAATCACAGCGGTTCTGATGAGAATATCTCAGAGTTCACCGGTTCTGTCTGGACCGCTCTGACCTTCGTCCCCACATTCAAACAGCTGACAGGAGGAAGGAAGCTCGGTCGGTACCGTTCATGGTCCCTCTCAGATAACCTTTCACTCACAACACGAGTCAGAGGTCTGAGCACAATGGTGTGATTTAATGAAGTGAGTCTTTGTGGTTTGCTGTGATGAAGCAGGTTTGAATAAAAGTGCTTTTGTTTGAATGCTGGATTGAACCAATTTGTGTTTTGTTGGTTCAGCCCCTCCAAGGTTTAAAGAGACAACAAACAAACCAACCAACCAACCAGCCAACCAACCAACCAGCCAACCAGGCAACCAACCAACCAGGCAACCAACCAATCAGCCAACCAACCAACCAACCAACCAACCAACCAACCAACCAACCAGCCAACCAACCAACCAACCAACCAACCAACCAACCAACCAACCAACCAACCAACCAACCAACCAACCAACCAACCAACCAACCAACCAACCAACCAACCAACCAACCAACCAACCAACCAACCAACCAGCTGTCTACAAACACAGAGCAGTTGTAAAGAAGCAGACGGCTCCTCCACGTGATGTTAGCTCGCGTTGATCCCGTAACGGGCCCCGACGTTAAAAACCGGGTCTCAGAAGCAAAATGAAATGAAATGAAATAAAATGAAATGAAATGAAATAAAATGAAATAAAATGAAATAAAATGAAATGAAATGAAATGAAATGCTCGGAGCATCAGAGGAGAGAAGCAGCAGCCGTACCTGCAGGTGTTCGGTGGACGAGCTGCTCAGTTCGTCTCCGGACTCCGAGTCGTTGGTGCGTCTCTCCTCGCCGGCTGAGTCGCAGCGCCCGGTGCCGTCCACGTCCAGCGGCGCCCGCACCATGTCGGGGGACCGGGCCCGGGTGCGAGGCAGCGTGCTGGACCGCCCGACGCCGCCGCCTTCGAGAACGTCGGCCAGCGCTCGGTCGTGGTCGGTGGGGGAGGTGGGGGCGTGGTGGTGGTTATTGTCCCGGCGCTGACTGGGCGGGCTGAAGTGGCCCGAGGATGCGGTCTGGGCGGAGGGAGAGCGCCGGTAGCTGGACTCTCGCCGGTGCGGCCCATCCGCGGGCCGGTCCTGGAGCCCCAGGTCCAGGTTGGAGGGTTTCACCCAGAGCGAGCCGCCGCCTTGTGGAGGAGAGTTCCCGGAGGAGGCGGGGGGGTGGGTGATGGGTTTGGGAGGGGGCATGAGGGCTTTGCGGACCTCGCGGACGTACTGGGCGGGTACGTAGAAAGCTTTGGTGCCCTCCTCCTTCCTCACCTGCCACCAGTCCTCATTGGTCTTCTTCACCAGCAGGAAGCATTCGCCCTGCCGGATGGCGATGAGGCGGTCCTTCGACTTGTACTCGTAGTCGTACTCCACCTCGATGTACACCTGACCCGGGGCGATCGGCAGCTCCGCCATGATGCCTCTGACTCACCGCACCAGGACGAGATCTGTTACCATGGCGTCATGGGCGGAGCTGTGGAGGAAACAGATGGCTTTTTATTGTCATTTCTATTCCTGATATTGTATATAGATCTGATACGTGCTCCTCGGATCGCCCTTCATTTATTCTGCATCTTTAATATTACATCAACTAAATGTTCTGACTGTTGTGTTGAATTTGTTTCAGAAGAATAACCGCGCCAGCATCTGTGAACACATCAAACAGCTGATTGGCTTCATGATTAACGTGGTCTATGGTAAAAAACTAATAATCTCTACTTTACTCCAAAATAAGGATTAATAATAATTATCCGACGTAGTTTTTACAAATTTATTCTAGATGTGGTCAAATCAAAGGTAGAAAGATTGTCAAAATATCCAAAATATCCACCCATCATCTGGAGAAACCTCCAGAAACTCAAACAGTGACAGAGCTGCTGTTTCATCGACGGGAATCTCCAACGATGTCTCGTCACAAACTTTAAAGTAAAACCATCATGTAAAGTAAAACTCTGGAGGTGACGGGGAGTCTCCCCGTCCTCCGTCTCTTGACAAACACGCACTAAAAAAAACAAAGACCCAAACAAAGATGTCTTTTACGGCCTGATTCTCCGGTTACCCAATCAGAGCGAAGCAACCAGACAAAGACAGAGGACATTAAATCGTCTTCAGAGCTTCAGATCAGATTGAAGGATGACGGGAGTCACATCATCTTCATCTACTCACTGTTGAGTTGTTACAGTAGCTGAGATCAGTGGAGTCACACACACACACACACACACACACACACACACACACACACACACACACACACACACACACACACACACTAATCTGAGGGGTCATTAGAGATCAGAAGTGTAACACTGATTTTTTCCACTTTAACAAAATGAAAGTGTCTGAGAGCTCCTCGTGTTCAGTAACATTTATTCACATAGCTGATCTCCACCCAAAACCAGCTTCTTTTACGTGAACGATAACAAGAAGATACTCGACGCACACATTTTGCATCAGAGCAGCTTAAACTCAACAGCTTGTGCGTGATTTCCTTCTGCATGTTGTATTTATGTGATTTAACCTAATTTGTGAGCAGACGTTTTGTTTCCAGCTCAGTGAGTCTCTGCTGTGTTTCTGTCCTCTCACCTCTGTGTGTCTCACGGTGGGCGGAGCTTAATCCTCTGCTGCACTGATACGGGTGGAGGGAGAGAAGGAGTGCGTGTCCACAGGATCCATAACCAGCATTACATAACACCCGACGCACTCGGCCGCCCTCCTCCGCCCTCCTCCGCCCAGCGGCGGGCGGTACCGGCAGGTTCGGTGCGATCGCCTGACGTTACTACGGCGTCTCCGGTTACAGTCAGCCGTGCATTAGCTTAATAAAGGTCTGTGATTAGGTGTGATTAGGCCAACAGCGCCGGGATTAGCTCCGATGCGGTGAGCGGCGGGGGGATAACATCGCTGCAGATTAACCGGCTGCTTCGGGAGTCCGGCCGCTGAACAACGGAGTCCATTAGCCAAATGAAAACAAAACCCGGCGTCTGGTGCCGGTTCACAGCGAGCGAGGCGGCCGACCGGGTGACGGGCGTATCGTGACAAGCAGCGGCAGCTTCCCTTATTAGCACGTGACCTCCTAATTCAGCACGACAGGAAGTAAAACCCTGTTTCTTCTATTCCCATGACAGTCAGCGTTGTGCAAGATGGACAATAGTTTGATCAGCGTCCTCCTCTCCACCACCTTTTCCAGACTATCTAGTTTGTAGCCGATGATGGAGCCGGCCTTCTTAACCAGCTTGTTGAGTTTGTTGGTGTCACCGGCTCCAATGCTGCCCCCCCAGCAGATTGCGAACTCCCCGACCGACATACGACGTCTAAAACCAAAGATTCATCCACAGATTTAGAGTCTTTTTCCTCCGTCATGTTTCCATGCCAGAACAGCTCGGATGTAGACATGTTTTATTAGTTAAAGCGGAAACATTTGATACGACAGCTGATAACTAGTTAGGTTTGGTTTTTTTGGGCTCCAGCATATAAAATGTGACAATTATCTGTTTTTCTTAGTTGTTTACGGTTGTAAACTGAATATCTGTCGACCTGACAAATATGTGACACTATCTGAATTTATCACTATTTTCTGACTTTTTACAAACAAAACAATTGAATTAAACTTTAGAATTGAATCAGCAGGTTAACTAATAAAGAAAATGATCAGTAGTTTTGATTTTAAACATATTGAACATGACAGATGTTGATTTTATCCTCCACACTTCTCTTTTCCAAATGATAAAATGTTTGATTATACGAATGAAACCGTGTTGTGTTCCTGCTCGCCTCCTTCCCACCGACGGGCCGGTGGACGGTTAAGTACTCGCTGCTTGTTGTGTCTTTCACTCACCGCTGAGATTAAGCTCCGCCTCCACCACTGACAACACAGATCCTCTGAGTCCAATCAGCAAAACCAGAGGAAGCACCTTAATTTGAAGTGATCGTAATAAGATTCCCTGCGGAGCAGTGGGGGGAGGTGGAGGAGCGGGGGGAGGGGGCGGGGTTATTAGAAGGAGTGTTGGGAAGGAGCGATGCCATGTGTGGAGCTGGTTGTTGAAAAATCTGCCGATGTCAGCGCACGTCCGAATCACGTTTTCCCGCCACAGCAGAACAAGAAGAGTCTGTTTGGACGAATCCGTCCTGAACCGGAGCAGCGCCGCCGTCCGAGTCTCACATGACTCTCGTTAGCAGAGTTCAGACGGTTTCTCTCCCCACGGCCGGCCGGGCTGCCGGTCATTACTGCGACGAGTTCATGTCACCAGAGGGAACAAATCTCTCCATTACGGAGGTATTCAAAGACAAGGAGGCTGCAGGCAGATGATTATAAATAATAATTCTGTTACAATAATCCCTTCGAGAACTGTAGACTTATATATGTTATACATGTTTATATATATATATATATATATATATATATATATGTATATATATATATATATATATATATATATATATATATGTTTCTGAAAAAGCGTGACGCCTTTAACATGAAGACGCACCGATCGATTAGCTGTCTGGCATTTAGAAAACACAGCAGGCGGCTTAAATAGAACATTTCGGCCGTCGCCATCTTGCTACGTCAGAGCCAGAATTGACCATATTTGGATGAGCTGGGGAGGTACACGAGAACACGATGCCCCGCCCACCCTTTGCTGAAACCTGACTGCACCACAGGCCTGTCAATCAAACCAGCCACACCCACCAAACGTGTTTGAGCCCTAATATGTAACGAATGATTAATTTATTTCCAGAAGGAACCACTGATCAGAAGGAGCCCTAGTGGCGCTCAGGGGTATTGCACTTTAAAGGCACTTCTGCATCGGCCTCACTTTTCAGACCCAGAAGCTACGTCCACTTTTCAGACCCAGAAGCTACGTCCACTTTTCAGACCCAGAAGCTACGTCCACTTTTATACGCAGTTGCAATAATAAGAATACAGATGTGCAACAAAGCGAGCGCTGGTTTACGTGTGAACTGTGTGAGTTTAAAAATCTTTTGATCTGTCCAGTGGTGAATTAACAACTTATTTCTGCTGCCTTCAGGTGACCTAAAACTGTGCACGAATGCAGCCGCCCCAAATATAGGCCCAGGCTGCCCCAGTTAGGCTCCTCTCCCCGGGACGCCCCTCCAAACTCAGCTCCCTCGGGCTCGCCCGACCCGTCAGGACCAGAATCTGTCAGGCTGCAGCACATCCAACACACCACGCATCAAACACACAAAACACACACAACACAGCGTGTTTAAGAGGCGGCTGGTCGCCATGACAACAGAGGAGCGACCAATGAACCTCCAACCGGAGAAAAGATGCATCTCTAACAGGAGATGAATCCGGGACGGTGATCAGCTGCTGCATCACATCCCACTTCTGGTTGTTAAACCAGCTTGTAATTAAAGTTCAACACATTCATTGTTCATCAAATGATGCAGCGCGATGATTAAATCTGGAAAAGTCCAAAAAGACAAATGTCCAGAGACTCACTGTTCACACCACGTTTTACAAAATAAAAGTCCAAAACCCCAAATTTTCAGCAAATATTTGACATTTTTAAATGACTAAATATTCACCGACTATCAAAACTGATGCTGCTTTAATTTCTGTAAAATGATTAATCTTCTTAATTGACAGTTTAATTCTCATCCAGAACAATCCAGATGAACGTGTCATTAAAGTGATCAGAAACCACCTCATTCATCAATAATCAGATCGTTATGTTCAACAGATCAAAGCAGGTGAGTTCACCTCCACAGGTGAGTTCACCTCCACAGGTGAGTGAGTTCACCTCCACAGATGTGAGTTCACCTCCACAGGTGAGTGAGTTCACCTCCACAGATGTGAGTTCACCTCCACAGATGTGAGTTCACCTCCACAGGTGAGTTCACCTCCACAGATGTGAGTTCACCTCCACAGGTGAGTTCACCTCCACAGGTGGGTGAGTTCACCTCCACAGGTGGGTGAGTTCACCTCCACAGGTGGGTGAGTTCACCTCCACAGGTGGGTGAGTTCACCTCCACAGGTGGGTGAGTTCACCTCCACAGGTGAGTTCACCTCCACAGATGTGAGTTCACCTCCACAGATGTGAGTTCACCTCCACAGGTGGGTGAGTTCACCTCCACAGGTGAGTTCACCTCCACAGGTGTGAGTTCACCTCCACAGGTGAGTTCACCTCCACAGGTGAGTTCACCTCCACAGGTTCATCAACATCTTTTCTAATATTTCTGCTCCAGATGAACTTTACAGAAATAAATCTCTGATCTTCTGCTTTAAACACGAATCTAGATTCTTTTCCTGAAGGACTTCCTGTTGTTTCCTGTAAACTGAACGAACCTCGCTGGGTGTCCCGACACGGAGGGTCCCGACACGGAGGGTCCGACACGGAGGGTCCCGACACGGAGGGTCCCGACACGGAGGGTCCCGACACGGAGGGTCCCGACACGGAGGGTCCCGACACGGAGGGTCCCGACACGGAGGGTCCCGACACGGAGGGTTCGCCCTGTTTAATCTGTGGCTAACGTTAGCCGCTAATTAGCTTCCTGGCTAAAACATTCCTCACGAGTCGCGAGCGCTCAAAAAGGTCCGCGCGCCTCACCTTGTCTCCGGGGTCCTGGGACAGCTCGCTCCGAGGCTCTCGGCGGACGGTAAATCCCCCGTTAACGTTCCCGTCGACCGACCACCGTGTGAGGCTGGCTGTGTACGTGTCAGGTTGATCGCTCCCGTCGTCCCGGTGTGATCCACGGAAGCGCTCCGTCCCGCGGACTCTCCCTCCGGCAACTCACACAGGAACCGACCGAGCAAAGATCGTCTACGGAGAGAGGGATCACTACGAGGAGGAGGTGTCACTACGAGGAGGAGGTGTCACTACGAGGAGGGATCACTACGAGGAGGTGTCACTACGAGGAGGTGTCACTACGAGGAGAAGTCACTACGAGGAGGGATCACTACGAGGAGGGATCACTACGAGGAGAAGTCACTACGAGGAGGGATCACTACGAGGAGGTGTCACTACGAGGAGGAGGTGTCACTACGAGGAGGGATCACTACGAGGAGGTGTCACTACGAGGAGAAGTCACTACGAGGAGGGATCACTACGAGGAGGTGTCACTACGAGGAGAATCACTACGAGGAGGGATCACTACGAGGAGGAGGTGTCACTACGAGGAGGAGTCACTACGAGGAGGGATCACTACGAGGAGGAGGTGTCACTACGAGGAGGAGTCACTACGAGGAGGGATCACTACGAGGAGGTGTCACTACGAGGAGGAGGGATCACTACGAGGAGGGATCACTACGAGGAGGAGGTGTCACTACGAGGAGGGATCACTACGAGGAGGAGGTGTCACTACGAGGAGGAGGTGTCACTACGAGGAGGAGGTGTCACTACGAGGAGGGATCACTACGAGGAGGTGTCACTACGAGGAGATGTCACTACGAGGAGGTGTCACTACGAGGAGGAGTCACTACGAGGAGGAGGTGTCACTACGAGGAGGGATCACTACGAGGAGGTGTCACTACGAGGAGGAGGTGTCACTACGAGGAGGAGGTGTCACGAGGAGGAGGTGTCACTACGAGGAGGAGTCACTACGAGGAGGGATCACTACGAGGAGGTGTCACTACGAGGAGGAGGTGTCACTACGAGGAGGGATCACTACGAGGAGGAGGTGTCACTACGAGGAGGTGTCACTACGAGGAGGGATCACTACGAGGAGGAGTCACTACAAGGAGGTGTCACTACGAGGAGGAGGAGTCACTGCGAGGAGGAGTCACTGCGAGGAGGAGTCACTACAAAGAGGTGTCACTACGAGGAGGTGTCACTACGAGGAGGTATCACTACGAGGAGGAGGTGTCACTATGAGGAGGTGTCACTACGAGGAGGAGGTGTCACTACGAGGAGGTGTTACTACGAGGAGGTATCACTACGAGGAGGTGTCACTACGAGGAGGGATCACTACGAGGAGGGATCACTACGAGGAGGTATCACTACGAGGAGGTGTCACTACGAGGAGGTATCACTACGAGGAGGAGGTGTCACTACGAGGAGGTGTCACTACGAGGAGGAGGTGTCACTATGAGGAGGTGTCACTACGAGGAGAAGGTGTTACTACAAGGAGGAGGTGTCACTATGAGGAGGTGTCACTACGAGGAGAAGATGTTACTACAAGGAGTAAGTGTCACTACGAGGAGGAGGTGTCACTACGAGGAGGTGTCACTATGAGGAGGAGGTGTCACTACGAGGAGGTGTCACTAGGAGGAGGTATCACTAGGAGGAGGTGTCACTAGGAGGAGGTGTCACTACGAGGAGGTATCACTACGAGGAGGTGTCACTACGAGGAGGAGGTGTCACTATGAGGAGGTGTCACTACGAGGAGAAGGTGTTACTACAAGGAGGAGGTGTCACTACGAGGAGGAGGTGTCACTACGAGGAGGTGTCACTAGGAGGAGGTATGAGCGGTATCACTAGGAGGTGTCACTAGGAGGAGGTGTCACTAGGAGGAGGTATGAGCGGTATCACTAGGAGGTGTCACTAGGAGGAGGTATCACTAGGAGGAGGTATGAGAGGTATCACTAGGAGGTGTCACTAGGAGGAGGTGTCACTAGGAGGAGGTATCACTAGGAGGAGGTGTCACTAGGAGGAGGTGTCACTAGGAGGAGGTATGAGCGGTATCACTAGGAGGTGTCAGTAGGAGGAGGTGTCACTAGGAGGAGGCATCACTAGGAGGAGGTGTCACTACGTGGTGTTTCAGGAAAAAAAGACTGACCTCTTTCAGTGTAATTGGGCGCTGGTTACCATGGCGACCAGTGTTGTAAAAGTCGGTATTTGAAGAAAAGAACAAAGAAAGAAACCCGTTTTATTTGGAGGGTGACGTCACGTCCGTGTGCTGTTAGCATTTTCCACCTGAGTCATCACAATTAAAAGTTTTGTCGCGCAAAATACTTTCAGAGTAAGACCTCCTGTCTAATTTAGGCTCTACGGTCCGAGCCCACAGGTGTTCAGCACGCCAACAGGGGTCAGCGCAACCTGGCGGTAATGACGCGGAACTACAATCACATCGTAGTAACGCGTCAAAATAAATAGAAGAATAATGTCTCCGAAAAAAACAATTGGCAAAAAATGTCGTTTTCTGAAACTATAAATGCAACGATCATAACTTTTAGTGATTCGCAGGTATTTTCACATCAGCTTTAACTTTTTAGTTTGATTATGGTTTATATAAAATAATTGTCTAAATCTGGGTTCTGATTAAAAGCACACGTTGCCTCCCGGCTCTCCTAAAGTTAATAAAATCCACTCCGCCGGTCTTCTCGTGTTTAAAAAGTGACGAAAGGAAGCGGAGAACCGATGCATCTGCTACCCCAGTGCATGCTGGGAAGTTTCCCAACACATCTACTTCATCGAAGGAATTTTAACTCTTCAGGGTTTCAACTCAACTAATTGCTTTAATTTCAAAATAAGAGCATGCTATTGTTCAAGATAACCTCATTCGGAATAAAATCAAATCTCCAACAACCAAATTAGCTGGATGAGACCGAAGCAGGTTGTTTCAGAGCGACAGCAGCGTGCTGAGGAGCATTATTGAACCAGAAGATGGTTGACGCGTTGAATTCAACAGTTCATCTCATGTTTGTTGGACGAGCTCGAGGTCCAGACTCTGTCCAGTTCTTCCAAACCCAACTGTGTCTTCATGTACCGGTCTTTGTTTACAATATCATGCTGAAACAGGAACACGACTTCCTACAACTGTTGTTTTTGAGTTAAAGACACAAAATGACCAAACAGTGTTTTTCTCATAATTATTTAATCACACATACATTTACATCATGCAGTCAATCCAAAACTGATCTCATGTCTCATGTCTCCCGTCTCCGTCCACATCAGAGCCCTGCTTGCTATTTGTGCCCCAGTTCTCCAGGAATGATCCAGTACCGTGTCCACCGATGGATCCCCAAAACTGCCCGTTAAAAATTGACCAACTATTACACAGTAATAAAAAAAAAGTGGCTACACTTTTGTTTAATTTAGAATTAATGCAAAAACTTTAATTTACCACAAGTAATCTTTGCTATTTTTATTCTCTATTTTTTTTTCCATTTCGTATCCAGTTTTGGTGGAAGGTCAAAGAATAAACATTTTCGAGGTCCATGCTGCAAAGTCTTAACTAGTCTAGAAGGTTACACAGAGGGTAGAAACACTGTCCTGCCTTAGATACGGGGGAGCACCTCCTCCTCCTCCTCCACCTCCTCCTCCCTACAGCCTGCACAGCTTTATTAACATCATCATTACCACTGAATTTAACTCGCAGGGCTTCGGAAAACTTCTCTTTTCCTCCTCCAGTCGAAAAACAGCCACGTGGAGTTTCTTTTTTCTGAGTGCAGAAAGTGTGACGTGCTTTTTAAAACCCCAAACGTTGCTGCTGGAGATGATAGCCGGACGCCTTTCAAGGGAAGCCAATAGATTTGTTCCACTGGTCTCAGTCCCCCCCCCAAAAAATAAAATGTGTTTCTTCATTAAAGGTTTCTTTCATCTTTCATCTCCCCCCTCCCAAAAATAAAGCCTTAATTTGAATGCACATTTTACTGCTGTACTGGAAAGTGCGTTGCCTATTTATGCAGAATATGAAGATTAAACCTAAAAGCCAGATCACGTTTCAGCTCTTCGAGCAGAGCGATGACAGAAACCTTCGATGAGGAAACGCTGAGACAGAAACCGGCGGGACAGAAGCTCCCCGACGCCTCATATTCAGTGTATGTTACAGTATATTGCACTTGCACAAGATGTTAGTGTTCTCATGCAGGGGGGGCGGGGGGGGGGGTTACAATCACAATAAGCTCTTTGCAGACGCATGGGGGAGGGGGGAGGGGGGGAGGGGTTCACAGGGTTAAAAAAAAAAAAAAAAAAAAAGGCGTGATGGGAAATGAAACAACTAAAAATACGACAGACGAGAAAATAGAAAATAAATCCTACGAGACGAGCGACACAAACCCGTCCTCCTGATGCATTTTTAAAAAGACCCTGCTGTCCCTGATTGGATGATCAGCAGCAGAGGTCCAACCCCCTCCCCTCCCCTCCCCTCCCAACCTCCGACCTGTGGGGACCCCCCTTTCAGAACAAGAAACCTACACCATCTAAACGGAACCAGAGATACAGTACATGAAACCCAGCATGACACGTCACTTCCTGCATGTTTAACCACAGGGGGGAGGAGCCAAGGGGAGGGGAAGGGGGGGGGCAGGAAGCGAGGCACCCTTTAAAAATAAATTCTGACCAGGCAGAAATTAAACCACTAAAAACAAACCACACGTGAAGTGACGAGGACCCAGTGGGGGTAGGGGGGGAGGGAGGGGGTAGGGGGAGGGGGGAGGGGGGGAGGGGGGGGCTGCGAGCTCCACATAAATAGCATCAGAGGTAAAAAACAAACAAAAAACAACAACAGTACAGTTAGCTACTTAGCACAGGCTCCGCTAACAGGTGGAAGTGTGTTGTCATGTCAACCGGATCATCCTTCCTTCCTTCCTTCCTTCCTTCCTTCCTTCCTTCCTTCCTTCCACATTCTCCACTTCCTCCTCATGAAGTCACCAAATAACGAGTATAGGTTGTATTTTAACTTAATGATAAAAACAATTGGCCTCCGCAGGTATTCAGTTAAAGACATCTACGTGTTCAGTCGTGCCAATTTTACATCTGTACAACCGGACTGAACCGGACCGGACAGAACCGGACCAGACAAGACAGAACCGGACCGGACAGAACCGGACCAGATAGAACTGGACCGGACCAGACAAGACAGAACCGGACCGGACAGAACCGGACCAGATAGAACTGGACCGGACAAGACAGAACCGGACCGGACTGAACTGGACCGAACCGAACCAGACCAGACAAGACAGAACCGGACCGGACAGAACCGGACCGGACCAGACAAGACAGAACCGGACCGGACTGAACCGGACCAGATAGAACCGGACCGGACAGAACCGGACCAGACAAGACAGAACCGGACCGGACTGAACCGTGGTGCTCGATGCCATCTAGTCAATCCAAAACTCTTTTTTTAAATTTTTGTAATGTTTTTTTGTTTTTGTGTGTTTTTCTTAAAGAAGCATGTAAAATCTACCGGAGAAAAAGTGGTGAACAACCGAGAAGGAGAATAATGATGAAATGTACAGTTAGCCTACAAGGGTCAGAGCTGGGCCTCCTCTGTCTTTTTTTGTTTGTATTTGTTATTTATTTTCGGATCTCGCTACCGTGACGTTCAGCTCGACACAGCGCAGAACGACGACGGCGGATGACGACAGACTGCAAAAACAAAAACAAAACCGAAGCTACACATTCGAGTCGCGCGCGGTTTCGCTCGCCGAGACTACGCTCAAGAGACGGCGTTTGGTTTCCGTGACGACGAGTAGTATCTCACAAAGTGAAACGGTTGTCTTTTCTTATTATATCCGGTAAAGAGGAACAAGAGATAAGTCGTGATGACACTCAGGGAGACGGGAAGGGGGGGGGAGGTGTGTTTTTAGGGGGCGGGGTTTAGGGTGGGGGTGGGGTGGGGTGGGGTGGAGCTGTACAGGCCCGGGAATATTTATATATATATATTTATAATTCAGAAACTCCTTCGTGGCTCCGCAGCAGCGACGAGGAGCCGGCTCGCTGCTGTGGAGTGGAGGTTGTCGGGGTGGGCGGGGTCATGGCGTCTTCTTCTGTGGTGTCGTCCTTTCTGTCCCGCTGCTCTTCAGCTGCACACACACACACACACACACACACACACACACACACACACACACACACACACACACACACACACACAGTGATGTCAAACGTTATGCACGCCAGACTCAAAGGAAGGAGAACGTTGCCGTGGAAACAGCATCATGTTTGCGGTCTCTCCACTCACATCTTGTCGGGCTTGACGCTGCTCCCCCCCCTGATGGACACCGTCTGGCTGTTCTGGTAGAAGCCCCCCCCGCTGCGGTTGATGTTGGGGTGGGTGGGGGACGCCACCGGCTGCTGCCCGGGCCGGATGGGTTTGGCTGAGGAAGAAGAGGAAGAGGAGTTTTAGAACAGAGAAAATATGAATTGAAAAGTTGTTGTTCTTTTAATCTGACGACAAAATTAAATTATAATCCGATTTTATTTCTGGAGAAGTTTGCATCTTTGAGCCAAATATGATTCTACATAATTATAATGAAGCCATATCTGAACAGGAGACGGCTCTTCATCGACAGGGTTCATGGAAGAAGAAGAATCTGTGCAACAGCCGCCACACTCACCGATCTGGGCCGAGTGGCCCCTCCTGGCCATGTTCTTGGCCCGCACGGCCTCCTTGATGCGGTCCACCTCCTGCTGGTAGCGCTTGCGGTCGCGGGCGGCGTTCTCCTTGGCCTCCTTCAGAGCAGATTCCAGGGCCTTGACCCGCTCAGCCGTAGCGCGAAGACGCTTTTCCAGTTTAGGAAGCTCACAGCGCAGGTCTGCATTATCACGCACCAGCTGGGGGACGGTCCGGTAAATACACATTTATTACACCGGCGGAGGAGAAACAGCCGAGAAGGATGGGAGGGAAATTAAAAAAAGTCCCACCTGTTTGTGAACCTTGGTGAGCTGCTCAAGATTGTTCTCAAGAAAGGAGATCTTCTGTTTCTGCGCCGCGCTGCCGCCGGTGTCGTCAGAGTCCATCTCAGCACTCTGAGAGCAAGAAGAAAGAAACACGGTAAATATCCCGTCGGGTTCTGCTTCGACTGACGACCCACCGGACCCTGGAGGTAGAACCAAGTCTGTCTTGTTCTGACCTTCTTCACTCGGGTCGCCAGGTCCTGGACGAACAGCTTCCTCAGGTTGTGCAGCGTCTGCAGCTCTTTGGCCTGAAAAGCAAAAACAACACGAAGATTTTAAATTCATAAATAAAAAGATAATTCCAGATACGTTGCAGCAGAATAATGTTTATAAAACACACAAAAGTTCTGTTTGGTGCTGCGTTCATATGGAAGTCGACAACGTGGAGGGCGTCTAGAAGCCCCAGAGGCTAGCAGGAAACACAACGATGATTTAAACGTCTTCCTCAGACGTCGGCTGTTATCCAAGTTATGAAGACAAACTCTACGTGACTAAATCTACAATATGTCAGCTGAACACGCAACTAAACATGAACCTCCGCGACCTCTGACCTTTCTGGAAACGTCAGCAAACACGTCACAACTCGTGAACTCGAGGCTTTTAGAAAATGCAGAGTTTTGATGTCGTGACTATCCACAAGAGGGCGGCGTTCACACGGACTCTCCTTGTGTACGCGGTAACTACGACAACGTTTGACCGTTAGCTCACGATGAACTCACCACCGTCTCCTCCAGACCCTTCAGGTCCTGTCGGGCCTGCTCCCGCCGGTCCTGCATCACCCTGAACAACAACAACAACACACACTGTGAAAACCACACAGGAGCGTGAGTGTGTGTGTGCGTGCGTGCGAGTGCGTGTGAGTGTGTGAGAGTGAGTGCGTGCGTGTGTGAGTGAGTGCGCGCGTGTGTGTGTGTGTGTGAGAGTGCGTGTGTGCGCATGTGTGTGTGTGTGTGCGTGCGCGAGTGCGTGCGTGTGAGTGTGTGCGCGTGTGTGTGTGCGTGTGTGTGCGCGCGCGTGTGTGTGTGAGTGCGTGTGTGAGCGTGTGTGTCACTGTGTGTGTGAGTGTGAGCGCGTGTGTGAGTGTGTGTGTGGGGGCTGGACAGAGTGAGCAAATATTTAGGAGCAAGTGTTGTGTTGTGTGTTGTGCGAGTGAGTGTGTGTGCGTGTCTGTGTGTCTCTGTGTGTGTGTAGGTGTGTGTGTGTGTGAGTGTGAGTGTGTGTGAGTGTGTGTGTGTGTGTGTGTGAGTGTGTGTGTGTGTGTGTGTGTGTGTGTGTGTGTGTGTGTGTGTGTGTGTGTGTGTGTGTGTGTGTGTGTGTGTGTGACCTACGTGAGCTCGTGCAGTTTGCGGCTCTTATCCTGGTCGGTGGATTTGAGCTTCTCGTGCTCCGCTCTGAGTCTCTCCTGCTCCAACATGATCTTCTGGTTCAGACTGAAGGAAACAAAAACACGTCAGTCATTAAACAAAACAAGAAACAACCTACATTGTATTTCCTGTTTGTGTTTCTGTGTAAATGTGTTTATTTGTTGATCATTTATTGATTTTCAGATTCTTACTCCTGCAGCTCGGTGATGAGCTTCTCCTTGTTATCCAGTTCGTCTCTCAGGCTGCTGATCTGTTTCTGGTGAACACACACACACACACACACACACACACACACGCACACACACACACACACACACACACACACACACACACACACACACACACACACACACACAATGTATATTACACATTATAATATGTCATAAAAACACATTAAAAGATAAGTGAATAACCAACATGCTGTTAAACTAAACACGACATTCATCATGTTCAGATGATTCATTTTTTTAAATGTAATATTTTCAGTGTTAAATTGAAGAGAATAGTTACTTTATATTGTGTATTGATGAGTTTCTGTGTGCGTGAATCTTTTCTCTGACTGAAACTCACCTTGACTTCGTTGGCCGTCTGGATCTCGCTCTCTTTCTCCATCGCGTGAACTTTCTCTGTGAAACACAAACAGATTCAGACCAGCTGTTTGCACTTCATTTCATTTCATGAAAGCAGAACTTGATTTCCGTCTTTGTGAACTTTATCTTTATCACTTTAGCTCCAACAGGAAGCGTCTCCGTGTCTCACCCTGAGCGCTGAGCTTCACCAGCTCCTCGTTCAGAGAGTCCACGTTCTCTTCCAGCTGCCTCTTCTTCTGCTCCACGTTCTGCAGGTACTCCGTCAGGGACTTGATTTTGGCCTCGTGCTGCGGACGGAAGAGACGGTGGAGACGTCAGACGGAAGAGACGGAGGAGACGTCAGACGGTGGAGACGGAGGAGACGTCAGACGGAGAATCCGGAGAACCTCCTTTTTTCCGTTGGTTCCTTTCTTACCTGCGAGATGCGGAGCTGGCAGGCAGCGAGCTCCTTCTCGTTCTCGTCCATCTTCTTGTTGCTCTCCGACTGGGTTCCTTCCAGCTGCTTGCAGCGCTTCACCATCGTCTTCACCTCCGACTTCATCTTGCTGATGTACAGACGGGCGACGGTGAACTCCTCGTCGATCAGGCCGCTGCCGCCCTCGTGTTGCTGACGGGACGGAAGAGGAGGAGAAGAGGAGGAAGATTAGCGACGACGCAGAGAGAGGAGTGACGAAGAGCAGCCAACAGAAATCAGACTCGGTACCTTGATGTCGTTGCTGCCGACGGCGATACCGATCTCCGCCAGGTCTTTGAGCAGTGATGACATCATCTCCGTCACCCTCTTCTTCTGGTGGTTGGACATCTCCTTCAGCTTCTGGAGCTCCGAGTCCAGAGACGACAGGATGGACTGCAGGCAGGAGAAGATTTTAAATCACAGTTATTATTTATTATTGTTATTATTATTATTATCTCCATGCGATGGCTTGTGTTTATCTGATAACTCTCAAAGCTACAAACCTCCGTCGGACTCTGACTTCCATAAATCTGGTTGCAGAGCAGGTTTGAGCTGAATTTCATGGTGTAATTACTCTTAAATAAATGTTTGTTAACCGTGTTAGAGTTGAGGATGAGGAGCACGGTGGCGTTCAGGCGGCCTGAGCTCCTCCTCTCGGCCAGCAGCATGACTTCGTGCCCGTTAGAAGTGTCCGTGGTGCTTTTCTGTGTCGCCAACTCACCGACTTCTGGTTCAGCTCCTCGCTGATGGCCTCGAACTCCTTGGTCTTGTCCTCCACCTCCTGGCTCTTCTGGTCGTAGTTGACGGCCAGCTCCTCCAGAGCCTGTAGCACCTCCTTCACCTCCTCCTTCGAGGCCTCGTTCTCCGCCTGCAGGCGGTTGAGCTCGGCCTGCAGGTTCTCGTGGTCGCGGCGGGACGAGACCAGCAGCTGGAAGGTCACAGAGACGTTCATTATGTCTTTTTATTTCAAACTGATCAGTGCAGGAGTGACGAGACAATATGTCAGCCCTCCAGGAAATCACCATCTACTGACTTTTCTGACAAAAATCATTGTCATCAGAATCTGTTCTGAAAGTATTAACGGTATCAAGTAAATCTTTTCAGACAAAACGGACTTTATTAACATAAATAACTCATCTCCAGTCAGTACGGTTCTCTTCCTCTCATCTCCTCATTAAAACAAAATGAAAGGAAGTGATTCCATATTACTGGATGTTAAATGAGTTTTCTCCACACGTCCAGTCGTCAGAGACGTCTCTTAGTTTCTTTCATCCAGCAGGTCTATGTGTTGAATGAACATGAAGTAAACAACATCTATCAATCACAAAAAACCTCCTGGAGGAACCGGACGTGGACGACTAAACAGTTCACAACAACAGGACCGCAGTAGAAAACAGAACTGGACATCACTCACCTCCTCCTGGTCCAACATCTGCTGCTTCAGCTTCTCGGCCAGCTGACTCTGCTGGTTGATCTCCTCGTCCTGCAAAGACACGCAGAGACGTCAGTATTCACACAAAATATTTCATTTAAATAAATAGTGACTCCAGTGGGATTTTTTTAAAACAATATCAGATGATATGTTTATGTATTCCTGAGTTTTCTGACACCGAGAGTCTCTAAAATACAACCAAACATCCGAATTCACAAAGACCTCCGTGAACTACAGAATAAAACGTCCTGAGTGTCCTTCAGGCTGGTGGGACATCTGTCGGGACATCTGGGACAAGAGACGATATCTTAACATTTACTTCAAAGAAATGGAAAAGATCATCTGCACATGAGGCAGTTTACGATCTGAAGATTAACATGAATCAAACATCACTATGGTCTCATTTTAAGAAGAACTGGGTGGAACCCATCAGATCGGTGTGAAGCCTGAGGAGGAAGAGGAGGAAGAAGAGGAGGAGGGTTGGAGGGGCTAGTTGATCACTTTGATGAAATTTTAATGGTTATTAATCAGAACCATCAGTGATGTCATCGTTGGTTTGTGAACGTTATGAATCCTCCACTTCAGATTCTGTCCGTCACCATCTTTGCTGGTTCAGAGCGGTTTGGAGCAGGAAGTGACCATATTTGGACGAGCTGGGGGAGGAGCCAGCGGTGGATCTGACTGATCTGATTGGAAACCTGATTGCACCACAGGCCTGTCAATCAAACAGACACGCCCCCAAAACAGGTCTTCTTGAATCTTCTTTTCTAATGAATGAGGGATTATTTTCAGATGGACCTCCAGAAAACTAAGAAGAAGGAGTGACTTTAGCTAACAACACCGAGAGAACTGATGGACACATTTTATTCACTTTGGATTTGATGACAGAAGTTGAATGGGAGTCTATGGAGCCGGAGGCTTTTTGGAGCCGACCTCTAGTGGCACTCGCTGGTATTGCAGCTGAAGACACTTCTGGATCAGAACCATTTTACAGACCTGAAGCTACGAACTCTTTTAGAAACAGTCGGTGCTTAGGACATTATAACTTTCCAGCCTGAGAACATGACGCCACGTCGACACACCCACCTTGTCGTCCAGCTGTTTGTAGAGTTTGGCCAGCTCGGCCTCACACTTGTCCTTCTCCACGTCGGTGAGGCGGATGCCGGGCACGGTGGGCGTGGAGGCCGGCTTCTCGTTCAGTATGTTGTCCAGAGCCTGCACCTCGGCGTTGGCCTTCTCCTTGTCGAACTGCTCCTCCACGGGCACGCTCTCACCTGAGACACACGTTCAGGTGCGTTAGACACGTCGGTACACCACGAACGCTCTACAGCGTGGGAGGGGGCGGAGTCACAGGCTCACCGTTCCTCCAGCGGTTCAGCTCGTTCTCCAACCAGGTGACGGTGTTCCTCAGTGTCTTGTTCTTCTCCTTCTCCCGCTCGTACTTCTGCTTCCACTGCTCCGCCGTCAGCTCGACGTTCACCGTCACCGTGTTCTTGATGGTCTTTGCTCTGAATGCCGGAAAAAAAAAGATCGCTTTACTCACGAGAAAAACTCGAAAACGAAACTTTACGCATCATCAAACGGGGAACAAAGAAGTACCGACTGGAACTTCTCAAATCCTCTTCTTGGTTTGTTTTCTTTAAGCACAACTTTTCTGATTTTTAAAACTTGATATTTAAATATATTTCATGAGATGGGACCTGAATTAAAACATGAAGTCCAGTCGACATTAGTTTGGTTGCCGGTCTACTGACCTCTGTCCGAACATCAGGGTGGATTTGGTTTCAGCCTCGTTATAGGAGGACGGCGAGCAGCAGATGACGATGGTGGTCCGACAGTTCCCCCCCAGAGAGTCCTGCAGGATACGGGTCATCTTGCTGTCTCGGTACGGGATGTAGGCCTGAGAGTCCACCACACACACACACACACACACACACACACACACACACACACACACACACACACACACACACACACACACACACACACACACACACAATCAGATTTTGCGATCACAATAATTAACACAAATTCAAGCAAACTCGAGCAGCTTGCAGTTTTTTTTTTCCGCAAAAAAATGTCGTCATCCGAATCTGTGCTGGAAGTATTAAAACATAAACTCCTAATTTCCAGTCAGTACGGCTCTCATCCTCTCATCTCCTCACCAAATAAAACTCTGTTCACCGGAGGAACAAACAGGAAGTGGCCTTCACAATAAAATCTTCTGATGAAATGCTTATTATCCATGGACGCGATCACTGAATGCTGCAGAAGATTTAAACACGTTCAGTTGAAAAAACACAAACCTCTGCTAACATAACATAATAAATAACCTGACCTCCCTCAAACATCAGGATCTGCTGCTCAAGACTGTTTATCAGAACCAGAACAGACCCAAAGTCTGGTGCTGAGATCGTACCCTGCTGTCCTGACAGCGAGGACGCAGCCAACAGGACTCAACGGCTGATGTTGCACTTCTCACCAGTTTAGTGAAACTAGACGCGTGTTTAACGATAACTCCATACGACTCGTACGGATGCAAACAGCGCCGGTTCTTCACGGCTTCTGTTCTCAGCGAGGAGACAATGACGGGTTTGTTCTGGAGATCCGTCAGCGGCTGTCCGCCGCAGGTCGTTTACAGAGAACGGAGCCGCACAACAAAACAACTGTTGATCAAAGTGAAAGGCGTGAAATCGGCGCGGAGAAGCAGAAGGAAAGCATCGCCCGGAGGAAACGTTTCATCAGATCCAGTTATCCAGAAGGCTGAAAACGGAGCTTCCACAGAGAGCAGCACATTCACCACTTCCTCCTGGAGATCTGGTGATCGCAATCATTAACGCAAACACAAGCAAACTCCACAATATTTGCGGGAGTTTGCAATTCTTTTAAATTCCCACGAATTTTCAGCTGCTGGTCCTTGTTTCTATATTCCAGTCACAGACGGTCTGTTCTGGAAACATACGCAGCTTTTAGGACCTTTTATCTCCACGGTCCTCTAAGTTCAATAAATACATTAAAAAGCATTAGAACTAAAATATTTCTGTGATGTGCAGCATGATTATTATCAGAGGAATTTTTTACAGATTTATTCCTTTATCAGGTGGTGATTAAAAAAAAACCAAATATTTTACTGAACCTGCAACTTTTTCTAATTCCCGCAATTTTACACAAAAAAACTCACTTAAAACTCCACAAATTACAGAAACCTTTATGAGAAAATCCGCCGCAAAATCAAACATTTTTGATCAAAAACAATCACTAAAAAAATTGCGTCCTGTAGTGAAGATAAAAGCTCAAGCTGCTGATGAAATGACCAAATCAAACACAAGCTGCTCCTGGATCTCTACGATGGAACGGATTTCAGAAGCCAGGCCGAAGCGTGAAGAGCGTCACTGACCGTTCCTTCAGCCAGCGCCGAGATGACGTTCCCCAGGGACGACAGGGACTTGTTGATGTTCTTGGCTTCGTCCAGCAAGGCTCCCTCTGCTCCCGTTTTACTGACCTGAAACCAGAGATTCACTGAAGCTCAGAGGAGGACGTGGAACTTGAAGCCGGCCCGAAGTACCGGCACACAATAACAGTTCAACTTTTTAAGTTCACCTTTTCACTTCCAGCCAGATCCACCAGGTAGAGCTTCCCACTCAGCTTCTGCTCCGTCTGAGTGTTCTCCTGCTTGACGTTGATCAGGAAGATGCTGTGACTCCTGGAGCTGTGCTCATTCATGTCTGGGGGAGAAGGAAGGGGAAGGGGAGGGGGAGGAGGAGGAGGTCAGAATAAAACCTCTGCACTCAGTGGATTTCTTCCTGACATGATGATGAACATGTGGAGGACAGGACGCCGTCTTACTCGTGACTGCTACATGTCTGTTGGATTTGCCTTCATCGATGGTGTCCATGACTTCATCTGGGCTGCAGACGAACCTCTCGGTGCAGCCCTGTGAGGAAGAACACCAGCAGGTGAGAACATCATCATCCTCCTCCGGCAGCTTCCAGCCTGATCAGACAGGTGACGGGAGGACGGACTCACCTTCACGTAGGGAACTCTGTTTTTGTCTTCATGCACGGACAAGTTGGTCTTCGACACTGGAAAGAAGGAGGCGTGTTTAAGTTTGGTTAAAATGTTTGAGTCTCTGGTTCTCCTGCAGATTTGAAAGCTGTAACTTCCATCCAGCAGGAAAATATAATGTCATGTAAGAGCTGGACAGAGAATAATAAAACAGACACAACATGAAGATATTTTCATGTTTCCTCTGATATATTCAGTGATCCACATTAAGAGCATCGAGTGTTCAGTTCTGGCCTTCAGCAGCTCCTTCTCTCACATCCATATTCATCCACTCTTTTTAACTTCATGAGAAACACCAGAGGAAGTCTAACTGATATTATTCCTGTGAGATTTAAATCATGTTTTGGGGAAAAACACATTATTTATATCCAGCTGCGTTTCGGTGGAATAAACTGCTGATCTCGCTGAAAGTAAACAGTTTTAAATCAGATCTTAAGAATAAAAAAAGAAGATTCTTTATGAAGTCTGTTATTAGTGATCAACCCGTCCTGTATGTTTTGAATTTTGTCAAATAAATCTATCTGTATATCTATCCGTCACTCACCGTCCAACAGGTCCCGGATCTTGTCTAAGTAGATTTCAAAATATGAAACCTGTGAACAGAAGAAGTAGTTCATCATGTGGAGATCAAACTGGAGAATCTAAAAACCCTGTGAGGAGTTCGTCTGGTTTCCTGCAGCGCAGCAACACGCTTTACAAAAGACAGCATCAACGTTTAAAAATAATAATTAAAAAAGCCAAACATTTACAATATTTAACACCATCGCTTGCATCCAAAAAATACTCAGAAACAGCAAACTACAAAACTGATTCCACCTCATTTAATAAACACATGCATCTTGTCCTGTGTGCTTACTTTGATATGAAACTCCAGGTTCTCGTCCATGGAGTAGATGTAGTTGAAGATGTCTTGCACTATCCGGGGGATGATGCCCATTGCATCTGTGTCGTGGAGGTTCCCCTGCAGACACGCAGCAGCTGGAGGTCACGACCAAACCTCAACAAATAAAGACGCACTGATATTTGAAATAAACCTCCTTACCTCCATGGTGTGTGTTTTACCAGATGACGTCTGCCCGTATGCAAAAATGGTTCCATTATATCCCTCCAGAACATCTGCAGAACACAGAACAGAACTTAGAGAGGTTTTCTTTACGTTTCATACGTCATCGCCGTGTTTAAAGATGCTACGTTAAGAAAAGTGAGTGAAAGTGAGAGCTCACCTTTTACGATCTTCTGGGCGCAGGCGTTGTACACTTGTTCCTGTGACGTACTAGACTGGAACACTCTGTCGAACATGTACGGTTTACCCTGGGACGAAGAGGAGAAGAGGAGTGAGTGACAGGTGAAACGTGTCCAGCAGGAGTTTGTGTGAAATCTCTTGAGATGTATTCAGCCTCGCTCCTTCGGTTTACGTCATAAATGGAGACGATGATCAGTGTCAGGATGAAGAAGGGATTTTTATTTTTTTTACGTGGCGAAACAAAACGTTTAGCGAAGCTGCAGAAACAGAATAAAAACACTCCGGGAACTCAGGGTGAACGTTGAATATGTTTCATGTTCATGAGAGCTGATAATAGACCAAACATTAAGGAGCAGTTTACATGCGATTTTTCCCGGATTATCGATGAAAATCCAAGAATTGGATCCGAACTGTGTCAGCAGATGATCAGTATTCAGTGACTCTGATGGGACGCAATAAAAACCTGATCTCAACATAATTCAACCTCCAGCAGCTGCGTTTAGTTCAACTTCTCTCCAAACCTTCAGTCCTCCTCTCAGAGGCTGAGCCGCCGTCAGCAGACAAAAGAGGAGGCTGAAGTTTAACGTGCCCGCTGCTGACCCCGTCACCTCCACTCCCGTCTAATGGGATTACAGCCTGGACTTGTGATTGCAGGGAAATGTGTTGTTGGAGTGTTTATAAGTTCATAAATGCTCGTTCACAACCCGGCGCCGCCGACGGCTCTGAGGGAGTTCACTCAGTCCACGATGAGTCTGCAGCCTCCTCACGCTCCCTCAAATCTAACAGAGTTTGTGTTGCTAGGCAGATCAGCTTCAGTGATTTTTTTTAGCCAGCCTTACTTCCTGGTAAAAAAACAAAGACAAAAAAACCGGTGTTGATTGCTTCCTGGTTATTTACCTGCTGAAACGAGGTAGAAGCTCTTTCACTGATCTCCCTCTAATCCTTTTGTTTTCTTCCATCGCCATACGTCTAAAAGTAGCTCGGAGCTGCTCTGATGTGGCGTTTCCAAGCTCACGTAAAAAAGGGAAGCGTGACGGCGACGGACGCCAGAATCATTCAGCTGCTGCAGGCTGGCGGAGCAGCTCGGAGACGACACCCAAACCACCATCATCTGGAAACTTCGTCTCACTCTCTGGTCAGAGTGACGTACAGCTGTGAGGGTGGACCGCACCGTCACATTCACCACGAGACTGAAGTCTCCGTGGAGCATCACCACCACATGTCTCCCCATCAGGCTCCTCAGGCCACGCCCCCTGGACCGCCTCAAAACACAGGAGCTCAGAGCGTCTGCAAAAAACAAAGTGTATCACTATAATAATGACCCCTCCCCACCCGGTGGCCCGGCCCAGCTGCCTGCTCTGATTGGTCCAGCAGCTGGTAACCAGGAGAGCAAACACAGGCGGCGGTGGGGGGTGGGGGGGGATTACCCAGGAGGCCTTACTGCGCTGCTGTTAGCACGGCCGCTCCTCAGAGCAACATCCACCGAGCTTCTGGCTCGCAACACTTGAGTCTCTCACAATGATATGTTGGCACCATGAGCTGGGCGGGGCCACAACACCCCTTATATAGGGGCCACAACACGCCTTATATAGGGGCCACAACACGCCTTATATAGGGGCCACAACACCCCTTATATAGGGGCCACAACACGCCTTATATAGGGGCCACAACACGCCTTATATAGGGGCCACAACACGCCTTATATAGGGGCCACAACACCCCTTATATAGGGGCCACAACACGCCTTATATAGGGGCCACAACACCCCTTATATAGGGGCCACAACACGCCTTATATAGGGGCCACAACACGCCTTATATAGGGGCCACAACACGCCTTATATAGGGGCCACAACACGCCTTATATAGGGGCCACAACACGCCTTATATAGGGGCCACAACACGCCTTATATAGGGGCCACAACACGCCTTATATAGGGGCCACAACACGCCTTATATAGGGGCCACAACACGCCTTATATAGGGGCCACAACACCCCTTATATAGGGGCCACAACACGCCTTATATAGGGGCCACAACACGCCTTATATAGGGGCCACAACACGCCTTATATAGGGGCCACAACACGCCTTATATAGGGGCCACAACACGCCTTATATAGGGGCCACAACACGCCTTATATAGGGGCCACATCACCCCTTATATAGGGGCCACAACACCCCTTATATAGGGGCCACAACACGCCTTATATAGGGGCCACAACACCCCTTATATAGGGGCCACAACACCCCTTATATAGGGGCCACATCGAGGCCTTATAGGGGCCACAGACAGAGCCAGTGTCAGCTGAACTGTTCAAGAAGTGTCCACAGCGCCGTTGTGAGAGGATGAATAGTCCCGTTGTGCTCCACGTTCACCAGATAAATCATCGGTTCAGCTCCGAGGAGGACGCGAGTCATCCGTGATCAGTTTCTATTGCTCCTGTAAACTCTTTTAACAGCCGGGTTTCTGTACGTGAGCTCGTTATGAAGACACCAAAGTCCTCGGAGACACAAGACAGGTTGTTGTTAAAGCAGGCGAATGTTTAACCATGTTTATTATGTACAAACTGGAGATGTGAGCCAGCTGTTCTGCTCTCTAATTACTAGACTATGAAGACTTATTGAGAACGTGCCATAAGAGACCAAGGTTGTGTAATCCTGTTCAATACATCCTTTATGTAAATAAAACAAAGCACCGTGACAACAGTCCCACATGGAGCAGGGCAGATTAACGAGGTCTTTAATCCTCATCACGGATCATTCAACTTTAAAGGACAGATTACACTTCGGTACCAGGAATTATAATTATAAACTAATGTCCTCACTACGTTTTAATATGCAGTCGATCCTCAAAGTGTCCAGTCACCGAAGGCCAAAAATAATCAAACTGGATGTCCTATAATTATATCATAATTAATTAATAATGCATACTGTTTTATTATGTGTATTTCACCTTTTGTCTTGTGTTTTCTGCTGTTTGTTTCCACCGCGGTGACAGGAGCAGGTCGGCTAGCTGCTGTTAGCTTTAGTTCAGCAGCATTATTAGAAGGAACCAGCTAGCCGAGGCCGGCTAACCTGTTAGCCACAAATCAGAACGGTCTGATGGTAACTGATGGTTCCTGGTTCCAGAGGAACTCCTCATCAATACCTCCTGATGGTTCCTGGTTCCAGAGGAACTCCTAATCAATAGTTCCTGGTTCCAGAGGAACTCCTCATCTATACCTCCTGATGGTTCCTGGTTCCAGAGGAACTCCTCATCAATACCTCCTGATGGTTCCTGGTTCCAGAGGAACTCCTCATCAATACCTCCTGATGGTTCCTGGTTCCAGAGGAACTCCTCATCAATACCTCCTGATGGTTCCTGGTTCCAGAGGAACTCCTCATCAATACCTCCTGATGGTTCCTGGTTCCCGAGGAACTCCTCATTAATACCTCCTGATGGTTCCTGGTTCCAGAGGAACTCCTCATCAATACCTCCTGATGGTTCCTGGTTCCAGAGGAACTCCTAATCAATACCTCCTGATGGTTCCTGGTTCCAGAGGAACTCCTAATCAATACCTCCTGATGGTTCCTGGTTCCAGAGGAACTCCTCATCAATACCTCCTGATGGTTCCTGGTTCCAGAGGAACTCCTAATCAATACCTCCTGATGGTTCCTGGTTCCAGAGGAACTCCTCATCAATACCTCCTGATGGTTCCTGGTTCCAGAGGAACTCCTCATCAATACCTCCTGATGGTTCCTGGTTCCAGAGGAACTCCTAATCAATACCTCCTGATGGTTCCTGGTTCCAGAGGAACTCCTCATCAATACCTCCTGATGGTTCCTGGTTCCAGAGGAACTCCTAATCAATACCTCCTGATGGTAACTCGGAGGGGGAGCGGGGACCGAGTTCTCCGGCCGGTGCTCAGCGACATGTCCGACCCGGGCCGGCCGGTGTGTTTCGGGGCTTTGTTGAATGACAGCTCGCAGGACGACCGCGAACAAAAGACATTTTACGGCAACTCGACCGAGATGTGACGTTCAGTCTGCTGCTGACTGGCAGCAGCTACTCAAATAAATCAAGGATCAGACGGTTCCGACCGGGCCGGGCCGGGCCGGGACCGGGCCGGGGCTGACGGAGGTGCCGCCGCCGAGGGCCGGTCAAGCCCCGGCTAACGAGCTAACGAGCTAAGGTGCTAACTCCCGCGGCCGACAGGACAATCAGAAATGGCGGCCCGCTGCCTGAGCTGAGGCCCCCGGCAAGAGGCGCATCCAGCCCGGCAGCACACGACAACCACTCACCCCGATCACCACGTTCTCCTCCCCCTGGAACTTGGGGATGTATCGGTCGCCTCTGGTCACCTCGGAGCTGTTCAGGGGCCTGAAGCGGCACATCACTTTGATGGTGCACTCCGCCGGGTCGGCCATCTTCACGGTTCACCAACGGAAATTCACCGACAGCAGATCCGCGAGCCCAGGGGCGGCCGTGGAGGGGGGCGCTGGGGGGGCGGGAAAAGGGAGGCCGAGCCCCTCTGTGCCAAAAGTCCGGTTCTGGAAGTGAAACACGGCCCGATGATCCGCCGGGCTTTTCAACAAAAGTCCTTGTTTTCCTTCTCGGTCACTTCCCCTCCGGTTAGGAAGCCATGATGCCGGTGGATCAGCCGCCCGCGCCCCGCCCGCTGCCGTGGATGACGTCACCCCGTCGGCGCGCCCTCCTCACCGTGTTGTTATAATTTAAAAAAAGATTTAAATCCGAAATAATCCGCGGACACAGAAACACACAAGTATTATAACCTAAATAAAATACAGTATATTCTTCACTTCAGAGGAAAATGTTGTGCTTTTTTTTTTTTTACATTTATCTGAGTCACTCTTTACTTTGTAGTTAAAGGTTAAAACCTGGAGTCACTAAAGACTGATCCACATGGGAAAAAACAACAGTACATGAAGTAGTTAACATTAAAATGATGGTAATAATCTAATTAAAACGGTTTATTAACACAGTATGAAAGGACAGAGAAGTATAAAACACTGTATGATCAATACTTTAAAGTAAAATCTCCCTGCAAACAATTTTGTATTTTAGTAGTCGCGAGTGGGCGTGGCCAATTGGTTCACTAGCGCCCCCTAAACAGATGACCCGGCGGCTGCATGCACGTACATGCACGAGATTCGGTGGTCATGTGTCACACTGAGACCTACAAAAAAGTTCCAACGCACCATTACATCAACTCAACAGGAAGTCCGCCATTTTTACGATTCACAAGTTGTACTTTAATGAACTCCTCCTACAAATTTTGTCGGACCTACTTGAAATTTATTCGGTTTACTCTTAACATGTTTGGGATTAAAAGTTATCGTAAGAATTCGTTTTCGTCGATGGGTGTGCCCGTGGCGTGGCAGCCAAAAAGTGACCTCATGAGGATGCGGGTTCGAGACCCACTCAAGGTAAAACACAGGTTTCACGGAGGGCGAGTCCCTCTAAGCCACACGGCTGCGAGTTTCCTGGTTTCAGGTTTGTGTTGTAAATGCAGTTATACTAATACCAAACCAAAGGTCAACAATAATACAAAACAAAATTGTAATACAAAACAAAAACTCAAACAAAAATAAGTCAATAACAAAATATAAAGGGTCTTTTGGGATTTTTGTCCGAACTACCAAACTTTATCCCCCAAAATCCCATTAATCCATTTTAACAAAAAGCTTGTAAAAGCCTGTGTTGACATGAAGCACTTTCTCATTTGTTTGTAACATGGCTGAAAATGAACGTGTACAGCTACGCAATAAAAAAAAAATCTAAGAATTGTTCAGGAAAATGTGCTTGAAAATGTGTCTGTAATTATCCGTCAAGCTTTTTAACCCATGTGACCGCAAACAGACGTTTATTAGGAGTTTGGTTTCTGTTTATTTGCGGCCGTAAAAAAAAAAAAAAGAAGTAAATATGAGAAAAGTGAGAGCTTCAATGATTTTGGATAAAGTGACATAATTCCTGATGTTGCACAGCGTTGGAGGCGATCCTGATTATCTGATGTGCTTTAAGCTTTAAGGGGAATCTCAGAAACACTGGATCTATTGTTGAGGAGAGAGAGAGAGAGACAGAGAGAGAGACAGAGACAGAGAGAGAGAGAAAGAGAGAAAAAGAGAGAGAGACACAGATAGAGAGAGAGAGAAAAAGAGAGAGAGAGAGACACAGAGAGAAAGAGAGAGAAAAAGAGAGAGAGAAAGAGAGAGAGAAAAAGAGAGAGAGACAGAGACAGAGAGAGAAAGAGAGAGAAAAAGAGAGAGAGAAAGAGAGAGAGAAAAAGAGAGAGAGAGAGAGAGAGAGAGAGACAGAGAGAGAGAGCAGCCGTGACTCAGCTGTCTCCTTCTGTGGACGTTGCAGCTTGGAGACCTCCTTCGAAATAATCATAAAAAAAAAGAAAAGGAAAAAAGGAGTGACCTCACTCAACAGATGCCATAATGGATCCGGGGCACATTTCCAGGCCCTGCCGCTCCCCAGGAACACTGGAAGGAAATCCTGCCTGAATGTGGGAGCGCTGAGCTCATAATCCACATACCAGTTGAACTTGTTTGTGAGCAGAGGGAGTGGCAGACCATGGTGGAGAGCTCGGTGATCTTCCTCCTCTGTGGAGAAGAAAAGGTCATACAAGCTCTCATCATACAGAAATAAAAGTGTTGATACTGGGATACATATTTATTTTAGCACCCCCCCCCCCCCCCCCGACTGTGTACCAGAGGACTCAGCATCTAACTAAGCCTATTATTTGACAGCTGTGTCGGTTATTACAGGCGTGTAGATTTGCTGTCGCTGACATCAGCGTGTTCACAAGCGCTTACAGAGGAGACGATAAGTTTCATCAACGTCTCATTATTTCTATCTGCTGCATTTAAGGGAAGAAAAAAAACCCACAACATTTAATATATTTAAAGTCTGTAAAAGTTCATAAAGTCTGATGGGATGTTGTAAAGCTGAAGAGCAGAGGAAGCAATCATGGAGTCAGTGGAGACAGATGCACCTGCTGAGGTTGTTTTACTTCAGTAAATGTAGAAATGCAACAGTGGAGAAATAATATTTAGGAACTACTAATAGTTTACCGTAGTTTAAATGCATATCTGTCCAAAGATGACAGCACAGAAACATCCACCACAATCTCAAGGTGAACACCGAAGGTCAATAATCACCAATTCAGTGTCATAAATGTCAAAATATGATCAAAGTCTCCTCTGCTCCTCAGTTATTGTTATGTTGGACAGAAAAGAATAACAATCATTTCATCTTATTAGATATTTATGTTTAAATGTTATGGCCACAAACATGTTTTGTGATGTCAGTGACCTTTGACCTCCAAAGTCGAACCAGTTCATCTTTGGGTCCGAGTGAATGGTTGTGCCAAATTGTAAGAAGTTCCCTCAACGCGGTCCTCAGATCTCACATTCACAAGAACGGGGCTGGCCGATAGGACGGAATGTGGGGTCATAGTGACCTTGACCTCTGACCTTTGATCACCATTTCTTTTTTTTATAATAATAATCCTTTAACCTGCAGGAAAAACAGGTTTATTAATGTTTCATGTTTTTAGATCAGCAGGTTGTCAGGAAGTCTCGTTGTTCCTCGAGTTCATGTTATTTCTTCTGGAAGAAGCCCATGATGGACGCTTGTTTCGCTCCTTTGTTTGCGCTGGACGAACTTTTTTTCTGACTTCTCTTCTCGTCCTCTCTGCTGCTCGACGCTAGTTTTGGTTTGACGGCGTCTCTCGGAGCTTGTTTAGAGGATTTAACTTCCTCCTCTTCTGTTTCAGAGTACGATTCACTCTCGTAGTCTTTTTCTGTCACTGGGGGAAAAAACAGGAAGTCAGAAATGAACAAGAAATAATCAGACGGCTGAAACCAGCTGGAGTCAAGTTATCAAACGGCTAACAATGCTAACAAAGAGCACATCAATTATTATTCTACGTTTTTAAAGGTGATCAGTATTTTTCTATATTAAAACGTGACCAATTCTGATTATTATTATCATCATTATTAGCACCGGAAGTTACGATGTAAACATAAAGCCGAAGGAAGACAAGTTTCCGTACCGATGCATCCTTCATCGTCCACGAAGGTCCGAGACCTCAGCACTCGCCTCCTCTTCCTCATCTTCATCTCAGAGTTCCCACGCTGCGCAATAAAAACCATAACGAGTCAAATACAGAAGAAACAATTTCATCACTCCGTTTAGTTAAAAACATCGACACCACAACGTCCAGCGCTTACGTGTGAATGTGTGACGGACTCGACCTTCTTTTCGGGACTCGGCGACGGTTCTCTGGTTTCCATCGGCTGCGGAGAATCTGGGACGACTGAAGAGAACGAATATGTTTCAGAAAATATTCGTTTCGTTTCTGTCGGAGGGCTCAAATAACTAATCATTGGTACAAACTGTAATATTGAAAAAGACAAAAAGTTTGACAACTACCTGAAATGTTTACGAATAAAATGTATATTTATTTCTTCATCGTCAGTTCCAACTTTAATTCAAACTGCTTAAAACTTTCCAAGTACAAAATGACTAAAATAAATAATAGTAATAAAGTTGCTGACCGTCTTCGTCGCTGCTGTCTGGTTCTGGCCTCTTGATCCTTCGTCTCTTCTTCTTCTCCATCTTCTCCTCATCGCCGTCAGAGTCTTCTGTTCGCTTGGATTTGCTTTAAAATAAACAGAAAACAATTTAAATAAATAATAATTAAAAAAAACATCGCACATGTTTCAAAAAAACAAAAACGTTTTCTAATCTGATTTTATGAGCACTAAAACTCTGTTTGATTATTGAAAAGGAACATTTATCTCAGATTCCCTTCATGAGTACAAACTCACCTCCTGCCGTCTTTCTTCGTCTCTTTTTGAGACTCCGCAGCAGCTTCTTCTTCTTCTTCTTCTTCTTCTTCTTCTTCCTTTTTCTCGGCCGTTGAACTCTGATGTCGCTGCTCTGATGTGGAAGACGACTTCGCTGCCTCGTCCTCCTTCATGGTTTTGTCGGGTTTCTCTGAGGAAGTGATGAAGATGATGATCCACTTTGTGTTTTTTTAGTGAACAGAACAGCATGTTGTTGGACATCACTGGTTAAACTACTCACTTCCTGTTTGATTCCCAAAGAAGTTGGCCATTGGATTGACTTTCGCTGCCGGTTTACTTTTGGGGGCGTCGACCTAAAATAAAAAAAAACAAGCATCATGACGAGCGTGTGGAGCAGCTCCTCCGCCACACAGGAACAGGATCTGACGTACCGCAGGCGGATCCTCTCTCGGCTCGGACTTCGTCTCTTTGCTGCTGTCCTGCTTCTTAGGCGCGGATTTGTTCGCGAACATTCCCAAGATGCCTTTCTGCGGCTTGGCGGCCTGTTTGAAAGCCGCTCTGGCGTCTCCGTTTGTGCTGCACTTTTTGACTTCAGGCTCTGGAGTCGGAGGACGCTGCGTTTCTCTCGTCTGCTGCCGGTCCAGAGAGGCCAGCGGCGCCGCGCCGGCACAGCGGATCGCACTGAATCTACCAACCGAGGGAGGAAATATTCAACCATCCTGAACACGACTCGTTAATTCAAAATAGACCAAAGAAAACATATTGAATGTTGAAACTGGGACATTTAATTGTTTTATGATAAATATATGCTACTTTTGAATTTGATGGCAGCGACACGTGGTGCCTTCCCAGATGTGCGATGCCATGAGCACTAATGCGTCCCTGTACCATCACAGATGCTGGCTTTAGAACTGAGCTGATAACAAGCTGGATGGTCCCTCTCCTCTTTAACCTGGAGGATGCAGCGTCCATGATTTCCAAACAGAATCTCAGATTGTGATCCATCAGACCTCAGGACAGTTGTCCACTTCACCTCAGTCTATCTTCAATGATCTCGGTCCAGAGAAGGCGGCGGTGTTTCTGGATCATGTTTCTATCTGGTTTCTTCTTTGGAGAGTTTTAACATCATTTGTGGACGCAGCGATGAACTGTGTTCACAGACGATGGTTTTCACAAGTGTTCCTGAGCCCATGCAGTGATTTCCACTTACAGAATGAGCATAGTGGGACAGATTGTCCGCCCTGATTCCTGACCAACGTACCTGCTGCAGTTCTTGAGATTGTCTTTGACGGCATCGTAGTCGACGCTGTAGAGCGGCCCGCTGTCCTTCAGCAGAGCCTTCTGGACACTGTAGACATGAACGCTGACGATCAAACTCATCTTGGCTTTAAAATCTGCAGAAGGAAAAACAGCTGAGTTTACACGCAGCAGACATCTTCTCAAATATGCAAAAACGTAAAGACAAACAGACACTGAAAGCAGAACCAGTTCCAGATGAAACACCGCAGGGTGTTGTGGGAAATAACGTTCACACACCTTCCAGCTGTTCCTCTCTGACAACCGACACCTTGTGACTCTGAAAAACAAACACAGCGTCAAACAAACGGCAGCTTTGTGCATTCAGGAAAAGAAAAGCGTCTCAGTGTCGTCTCACCGTCTGCCCGTTGTCCACCAGCTTCCCCGACACCAGGTAGGTGGCGTGCAGCGGAGCCGAACTCTCCCTCCTCTTGTGATCCAGGTAATGGAAGAGCATTCTGGAAACAACACACATCTCAGGTGTGTTTCAAAGATATCACACTGTATACCTCAACACCTCTTTAATTTTCACAGGAAAATATATGACAACTCTTTTGATAATTCTTTTTTTTTTTTTTTTAGCTGAAATGCCAAATAGATTTTATTTATTTATTTAAATGAAAATTCTTACTTTAAAAATACTTTAAAGCATTTTATAGAAAACATTGAGAATTTATCCCTTTAATAAAAACGAATATTAATGTCTGCCCTCGACAGATCGATCACTTCTACCGCAGTGATTTTTTTTTGTGACAAACCTCCGATTTTCCTGTTTCTACTGATCACAAAGTATTGATCGCTCTGTAAACTTTGGTTTCTGCACGTTTTAATGAAAAAGGTCTGAATGAATCGGGACACTCACTGTTTCGCTGTGTTGACATGAACTCCCAGAGTGAGACTCAGCCATTTATAGGTCACCTGATGAACAGAGAACACATCATAACATCTGCGTTTACATCCACACAGGAACAAAACAACTTGGGGAGAAATTATGAGACCGGCTACTCAGATAAATACAGTCAGATCTGAAGGTTTACTTTTATTACCTGGAAACTCTAAAATCTTTCTGTTTCCATCAATCAACTTGAAGTGATGAACAAATGGCACAATATAAAAGTGTAAGTGTTGACCTTTGACTGTTGTTTGGGGTTTATTAAATCCTACACTGTCGGTCTGTTGCAGGTTTCCTGCAGTAACTGAAACTAATCAACTGTATTGAAAACTGATGATTTTACCCAATTTCCAATATTTGCTTCATCATCCAGCAGCCGAATTCACCAGAAGACCCAAATAGACCATTGTAATGAATAAATATGTAAGTCAATACACAGACATTGTCGTAAAAGCAAGAAAACATTAAATCCGGCATTTTTGTGAACGGACTTCAACAGCTAATCCTGTCGAAGCTAACGCACGTTCTAGCGTAACAACCGGACTTTAGCTGGAGCAGAAACGTGTCGTGAATCCAAAGTGTTCTTACTATTTTGTCGTGGTCGTTGACGAATTCGTCGATATTATCGAGGTAAAGTTCTTCCATTGTTTGGATTCTCCTTCACGGCGGACGTCTTGTTTAACCGATTTGACTGCGCGGGAAGGCAGTTTATTTACTTCCTGTTATATGTCACGTGTCTGCGTGAATTTCCTGTACGGCGAGAGGCCGAAGGCTGCCCCCTGCAGGCCAACCTGGGCTACTGCTGTAAACCCAACTAACTGGCTCTGTGGTAAGAGAAGTCATAATTCAGAACCATTTCCCAGGAAGTAAGAAATATACATTATTAGGGTCGATCGTTGTGCCCGTGGCGTGGCGGCCCAAAAGTGACGCAAAAATTAGTTGTGGGTCACTTTTTGCTGCAGTATGATATTTTTTAAAATCATGACAAAGGGAAGGCTCAAACCCCCAACCTTTAGTGCTAACCACTGCCCCAACAATCTCCCCAGGACGTAGCCTGCATTGAAATATTCATTCAAATGTGACCAAAATTGCCACAGACATTCTTTGGATAGTAGATATGCATGTTTTCAAGGAGGTCTGCTGGTGGGTGAGACCTTCTATGGGGAGTCCCTCTAAGGGTAAGCTGCAAAGGTCAGAGGGCAGGTCCTCTTAAGGGTAAACCACATGGGTTTGTGTATGCATTCATACTAATACCAAATCAAAGGTCAACAACAATACAAAACCTAATACAGAAAAGAAACTTTTGTTCTTGGATTTCTGTCCGATCTACCACAAACTTTAAAAATGAAAAGCATTTTAAAGCTATTTTTTTTTTATATAATATTTTGGACTGACTGACTAACTGACTAACTACCTACCTACCTACCTACCTACCTACCTATCTATCTATCTATCTATCTATCTATCTATCTATCTATCTATCTATCTATCTATCTATCTATCTATCTATCTATCTATCTATCTATCTATCCACCTCGGAGAGCAGATTTTCGTCATGACCTCCACTCTAGATGTGGAACATCATAACGATGGCAGCTCTCACATTAAAGCTGTCTGTTATTACAGTAACGACGTGTTTCAAAGCTTCATCTCCACGCAGGACACCGGCGGCTGATTGGTGGAGAACGAAATCACCTTTTCAGCGTCCATCGCATCACAGATAAACAATAACAGCCCGCCGGTGGAGTCCATACGGTCCACCAACCATTTCAGACCGAGATATATATATATATATATATATATATATATATATATCAGGCTGTAATATATACAGTGGGTACGGAAAGTATTCAGACCCCTTTAAATTTTTCACTCTTTGTTTCATTGCAGCCATTTGCTAAAATCAAAAAAGTTCATTTTATTTCTCATTAATGTACACTCAGCACCCCATGTTGACAGAAAAAAACAAATGTAGAAATTTGTGCAAATTTATTAAAACAGAAAAACTGAAATATCACATGGTCATAAGTATTCAGACCCTTTGCTCAGTATTGAGTAGAAGCACCCTTTTGAGCTCGTACAGCCATGAGTCTTCTTGGGAATGATGCAACAAGCTTTTCACACCTGGATTTGGGGATCCTCTGCCATTCTTCCTTGCAGATCCTCTCCAGTTCCGTCAGGTTGGATGGTGAACGTTGGTGGACAGACATTTTCAGGTCTCTCCAGAGATGCTCCATTGGGTTTAGGTCAGGGCTCTGGCTGGGCCAGTCAAGGATGGTCACAGAGTTGTTCCGAAGCCACTCCTTTGTTATTTTAGCTGTGTGCTTCGGGTCATTGTCTTGTTGGAAGGTGAACCTTCGGCCCAGTCTGAGGTCCAGAGCACTCTGGAAGAGGTTTTCTTCCAGGATATCTCTGTACTTGGCCGCATTCATCTTTCCTTCAATTGCAACCAGTCGTCCTGTCCCTGCAGCTGAAAAACACCCCCATAGCATGATGCTGCCACCACCATGTTTCACTGTTGGGATTGTATTGGGCAGGTGATGAGCAGTGCCTGGTTTTCTCCACACATACCGCTTAGAATTAACGCCAAAAAGTTCAATCTTGGTCTCATCAGACCAGAGAATCTTATTTCTCATAGTCTGGGAGTCCTTCATGTGTTTTTTGTCAAACTCTATGCGGGCTTTCATATGTCTTGCACTGAGGAGAGGCTTCCGTCGGGCCACTCTGCCATAAAGCCCCGACTGGTGGAGGGCTGCAGTGATAGTTGACTTTGTGGAACTTTCTCCCATCTCCCTACTGCATCTCTGGAGCTCAGCCACAGTGATCTTTGGGTTCTTCTTTACCTCTCTCACCAAGGCTCTTCTCCCACGATTGCTCAGTTTGGCTGGACGGCCAGGTCTAGGAAGAGTTCTGGTCGTCCCAAACTTCTTCCATTTAAGGATTATGGAGGCCACTGTGCTCTTAGGAACCTTGAGTGCTGCAGAAATGATTTTGTAACCTTGGCCAGATCTGTGCCTTGCCACAATTCTGTCTCTGAGCTCCTTGGACAGTTCCTTCGACCTCATGATTCTCATTTGCTCTGACATGCACTGTGAGCTGTAAGGTCTTATATAGACAGATGTGTGCCTTTCCTAATCAAGTCCAATCAGTTTAATTAAACACAGCTGGACTCCAATGAAGGAGTAGAACCATCTCAAGGAGGATCAGAAGAAATGGACAGCATGTGAGTTAAATATGAGTGTCACAGCAAAGGGTCTGAATACTTATGACCATGTGATATTTCAGTTTTTCTTTTTTAATAAATTTGCACAAATTTCTACATTTCTGTTTTTTTTCTGTCAAGATGGGGTGCTGAGTGTACATTAATGAGAAATAAAATGAACTTTTTTGATTTTAGCAAATGGCTGCAATGAAACAAAGAGTGAAACATTTAAAGGGGTCTGAATACTTTCCGTACCCACTGAATATATATATAAATAAAAGTCTGTGGAGTTTGTTCTGAGCGTTGATGGCTGAGAAGAGAATTTCTCAGCTCATGTAAAGAAGGAGTAAAAAGGTTGAAGGAAAGCAACACAACCTGAGAAAAAACAGCTGTTGGTTCATGTTGTGGATATAAAGAAGGTTTTTCACTTCCACAGAAAATACATGCAAGAAAACCAGTCAGTTAATTGAAGTTTTATAAGTTTTTTTTAAAGGGCCACTTCACAGAGTTTTGTAGATAAAGATAATTTTAGTCTTCATAAGGAGTTTTATTTAGTTAAAGTTAATTCATACATCAAATAATCTTAATCACTTAACCTTTTATAAAACAGGAAACAGAAAATAATAAAATAAGAAACAGCAGCGTGCTCACCTCAGTGACACCTGAACACACCTGGAAGCAAACAACCTTTGAGTATTTCTGATGTAAGAACTCCGTCTCAGTGATTATCTCAGGTTCTCACCGGTTCTGCTCTCCCTCCTGATGCAGCTCCGGGTCTCCGGGTCTCCGGGTCTCCGGGTCGCCGCGCTGCTCGGCCGCCGTGACAGCTTCTAACAGAAATGTCAAACAGCGGAGCAGCGACGTGCTGCAGAGGAGGGAAAAATATTCCCCGAATGAGGACGAGGACCGAAGATGAAGGTCTCAACCTCCAAGATGCCGAGTGAAACTGGAACGAAGGAGGAACGTGATCCTGTTTGTCTCCTTGTCTCACATGAATCAGGTTTATCTTTGGAACATTTAAAAAAAAAAGAAAAAAAGAAGGTCTTTCACCCACTGCACACTAAAAAGAACTGTTCAACCAAGTAGGATAATATTTTATTTACATTAAAAATAATTTTGTTTTAGTAGAAAGTGTTTGAAATCTGTAGTGTTTCTGTGAGATCACAGTGACCTTTGACCTTTGACCTCCCCAAATCTAATCAGTTCAATTGTTAAATTTTTCCTGATTCTATTGATTTTTATTTACACGTTTTGAATTCAGTTCCATCTTAAATCAGAACATAATAAACCTATTTTCCTTTTATTTATTCTATTATTTTAATATCTTATTCTGTCTTTCTTTTAATTCCTTTTACATATTTTTTTTATTCCTCTTATCTACTATCTACTTTTATTCTAATTCTTTCTATCTTAGCTTTTATTCTTTTTATTGCATTTCAATTTCTTGATTCTCGTTTTTTGATAAAAACAATCACGAAAAAACTGAAATCCTCGGAGTGAATGTGAACATGTAATTTACTGCCATCTGCTGGATTTGAAGATGTATTGCATGTAGTAATCCAAACGTCTAACCTCGCTAAAGTAAAGAAAGTGAAAAATTATTTGTGATTTGGATTAAACAAAGAAACAAACACAGAAAATCAAACAAACCTTCTTGGCGTGTTTTACGAAAACAGAACTCGTTAAATGGAACGACCTCATTTATTTCAGTGACATATTGCAGCAGTGGTTGTTCATGATTCATGACCTCTGACCCGGTGACCTCCTGCAGTCTGAACTATAACGTACCAGTTTGATGATGTCACATGTTCTCAGGCTTTCACGTGATGAGAAGATCCTTCCGTTGCCGTGGAAATCACACAGCGGTGCTGCTGCTGGTCCTCCTCGGAGAGGTTGTTGTTGGCTCCATCGACTGGGGACGATCATTAGCCGCCTCCCCCGAGGAGCCCCCCACCACCACCACCACCACCACCATCAACAACCCCCCCTCCTCAGGCCCTTGTGGCTCCAGCTGATAAGGCCGAGCTGATATCTGCAGCGTCGCCGGCTGAATGGAAAACGATAAACACAGGCTGAGCTGCTGTCCGCTCATCAGGACAATAGAAAGAGGAGGCTGTTGTTCTCCTCTCCTCTCCTCTCCTCTCCTCTCCTCTCCTCTCCTCTCCTCTCCTCTCCTCTCCTCTCCTCCTCCTCCTCCCCTCGTTTTATGGACCGTCACCGGCTTTCATTGGTGAGTTACGTCATCACCGTATTCACCTGTTCTCGTTCACTCGTCGTCCTATAAAGCTGTTTACTGTACGTGCTGCGGTGGTTGTATGTGTTGGATGTTTATATGAATAGAATCAGGACAATCTGACACGAGTACACAGAGAACTATAGAGCTGTGTTCAAAGTGTACAAATACTTAGTTAACCAATGACGTCAGGAACCAAAGAGTTTTTCTGTATTAAACCATAATCTTTACCAAAATTAAATTAAGTGCTTAAGAACCAGAAACAGCTGTAATAGTTGAATAATAATGAACTGTGTTTATTTACGACTTGTCAGACACTTAAACAAGTTAACTGGCCTGAATCCAGTTTTAAATCCTCCTGAAAACCTTCAGAAATAAAACTCCAGTCAAGAAAACAAATCATTTATTTATCATTGATCCAAAATTAGTGCAACAACATTAAATGTCCTCTCCAGTGTAGTTCAATCCTCATGTTATTTTTCTGTCATGTTTCCTGAGCAGCTTCCATGTTTCAGGGTTAGAGAGTCAGAGTTGAATGTCTTCGCTGCATCACACCTCTAAAACAGAACAAAAACTCAAATATCTGCAGTTCGTGTTTTATGTTGCTTCACATGTTTGTAGAAAATCGTGAACGCAGCAGATAAAAAGCTGCACTGCTCCTTTTATAAATGAACTGAACTGATTGTTTTAGTTTTCACGTTGGAGTTTGTTTGTGTGATGAAAGTTTGGCGGCCATGTTTCCAGCAGTTTGACGTTTCTGTACTTCTTTTCACCAAGTTGGATTGTAGCATAAATATTGTCTGAAGAGTTTTGGACAGCAGTTTTGTATTTCTCTTTTATTAGAAGTTTAACCACCAGCTGGATATAAAAGTGTTCGTAGCTTCCAGGTCTGAAAAATCTAGCAAAGATGTTGACGGACAGAATCTGAACCGGAGGTTCATGACGTTCACAAACCGACGATGACGTCAACTAAAACGTGAACGAGGCGCAGCGGAGCCGGCCGGTGAGGCGGTCCTGGGCTGCTTCCACTTTAAAGGCTTTGTATGTAATTTCCCCGTTTGAATATTCATTTTCTGAAAGGATTAATAGGAACTAAATCGAGCCTGACTAACGTGACCCTGAGCCTTTGAAACTCATGATCTCAATTCACTCTTTAATGAATGGAAATTTAATGCTCGGCGTAGCGCCGCTCACATCTCCACGAGCTGAACTCACTTCACCGTGAAATCCGCTGACCCCTGACTCATTAGTTGAGTGTGTGTGTGTGTGTGTGTGTGTGTGTGTGTGTGTGTGTGTGTGTGTGTGTGTGTGTGTGTGTGTGTGTGTGTGTGTGTGTGTCTCGCAGTAACTTCTGTTTTCAGAAGGTTTCCAGCAGTTCAAACTGAGAGAACGACGTCTATTAACTTCTGAACCCCGTAAACGTTTCTCCGTCGCCTCCTTTAAAGGGAGATAAAACATCCTCTCCAGCGTTGTTTACTCTTCTTCTTCGTTTTGTTCTCCACATTAAAACCTTCTGATGTGCTTCTTTTCACGACTCCTCAGTAGAACTCATTTGCAAACATTTAAAAAGGCGCCGGTGTTAAAACGTTGAAACCTCGGCTGTGACCCTCAGAAGTCGCCATCACGGATACGTAGCAGAAAGGGAAGCTACAGCTGTTCCTGAACGCAGCACGATAAGTGTTCATTTCTCACTAACTACCGTCATGGACAGAAGAATCCGTGTGTTTGTTGTGTGTTAAACAAAGAACGTGAAAATACGTTTATTCTCAGATAAAATAACCAAAACACGGATGCAGGTTTGTTGGCAGGTGATGCGTTCAAATGTTACGGTAATTTACGGTGACGGTGTGCGATTTGAGACGACACCACCCTGTTGAAACGCCAGTGTGCAAACGTCGAGTTAGTGGCCAGACGGTGTGTAAAAACTGCAGAGAACTTTTCATTTGAAACGAGGGCTTTTAATTTGAAAGGGATACAGGAAGTCGTGGCGTAGTGGTGTTACGTCATCTCCCCTGGATTCCTGTGGTCTGCAGGTCGGTCTTTAAGAGGTGGAGCTGCTTCTTGATGTTTGTGGCTTCATTTTTTTTCATGTTTCGTTTTGGTGTTTTCAGTGTTTAATGGTTTCTTCTTCTGCGTGTTTTAATCAGTTGAATGATCATCTGTCGCCGAGTCGTTTCTGTGCTGCTGCTTTTCAAAGTAAAAGCTCCAGCTGATCTCGGACACGGTCGGCGAAAAGCTGGTGAACACGGTGGTGCGTTCAGGGACCAAAACAGACCAGAAAGTCTGCACGAGGTGCAGTTAAGTGCTGCTTCTGGTTCTGATGTTTGCTTAGAAGGAAAAAGAGCATTTCATTGTGTCTCTGAATAATTACGTGAACTTCAGAGGTCAGAATATTTGTCTGTTTTGCGCCGCTCAGTTTTAACACGTGAAAGCGTTTCCTTTTTTTTTCCTTTTCTTTTCAGGATTTCACCGTCTGATTGAAGGCTTTTATTTTCTTTGGACCTTGGAGCAGTTCGAGCTTCCTCCTCGAGCCCTCTGGACCTTTTCTCTTGTCTCGGAGTATTCTGTGACTCTGTGCCAGAAGCCCACAACAGAAAGTGATTTTATTTTATTTGCAGGAACAATCAGCTGTTCTCTGTAATAAAAAGAGAAGCTCTTATCCACATCAGTGAGAGATTATCTGCAGCACCGAGCGCTGATACAGATCGGCACATTATGAGACGAGCTGCTGCCGGAGGCTGCTGCGTCTCCATCGAGGGCAAACGGAGGCAAATAATAGATCCCATTAGCACCGAGTGTGAAGAATGAGTGGAGGGATTTGTCTCCTCACTTCCTCCCACTGCTCCTCAGGAAATGTTCCCGTCCTGCTTCAGGCTCTCTGCTTGTTGTTCTTGTGTTGTGGATCTCCGGCAGCCTGCTGCTCCGCGGGGAGGCCGTCCGACAAACAGCAGCGAGAAACAAAAGGCTACGTGGTGATTTCACGCGCTCGGTTGAGTTCGTCCACCGCGTCGGCTTCGAGCGTCGCCGACGCGCCCGATCGATCCGACGACTTCCACTCATGCGAGCGTTTTTGGTGTCGACGGGTTCTGGACTCGCTCTGATCTCAGGGCTCGTTTGCATAATCGCTGCCTCGTCTGTCACTCAGAGCCTCTTTAGAAAACCTCCTCCTGTTTCTGGAGCTTCCAGCGGCGTCTCCGACCGTGTAGAGGAACAACCTGCCGGCCGTGAGGCGGAGACTCCACATGTTTGCTCTGGAAGCAGCGGACGACGTTTCCTGGTGTTCCCGTCGCCGATCGCTGCCGGAGAGCGACGCGGCGACGGGAATCACAGACGTGTGAAGGGAAGCGAGGGAATCTTTTCTCTCGTGTGATGCCAGTTAACGGGTTTAACTGAGAGCTGAGAGCAGCCGCGAGGCTGCAGGAGGGAAAGAAGGGACAGAAAGAGTTGTTTCCAGTCGTGGTCTCCGTTGCAGGTTCGTGGTGTGACGGTGCTGCTCGCTGCTGATAAACCTTTGGAAGAGTCCGGTCTCCTCTGGATTCTATCAGCAGGCCGTCAGACACCGAGTTTTGGCTCCGCCAGGCGGCCGAGAGACTCTTTTTTGGTCTCCGCGGCGACGACACCACGCAGCAGACGGAGACGGACGTCGTACGCACGGACGCTTTTATCTGCAGCAGCCGGCGGCGCCGAGAAGCGAACGGGCTCCGAGTTTAGACGAGGTGGACGGAAGAGCAGCGAGCCTGCAGCAGCTGTTCTGCTCTGCTGCCTCCAACTTTACTCACTCTTTGATCAGTGGAGACAAAAGTTAGAAACGTTCCTGTTATCTGTGAACGTGAGCGACTCGCGGAGGGAGGACGGCAGAGCTCGGAGCTTTCTGTTTATTCCCTCGATGGTTATCGGTGTGATAAAGCTGCTGTACGATGAGCTGATGGACGTATCAGAACCTTGTTGACCAGAACGGAGCAGCAGAGTGAATCCACATTCACACTAGTGTTGCTCTGTCTCATCGTTGATATGAAACTTGTTCTTTATCAACTTTATGAGGCCTTTTCTCAAAGTTTTTGGTGTCGCCACTTCGCTGACCCCGACTGGAAGAAATACTTTCTGTGATGAACCACATCTCTCAAAAAACAGGAAGTGTGTCTTTCAAGTTAAATAATCAATCTTGTACAAATAAGAACAATATGACCAGTAAAGATATTTAGCGTAAAGACCAACAGGATATGAAGGGAAACAGATCGGGGGTGAAATCCAGTGAAGTAACATTGGGGACCAATGAAATGAACCCACTGGCCAATCAGGTAGAGGTTCCTTCTGAGTATTGATTCAATAATTGCAGCCTTAAATCCAACAAGATGCTCCTGTTCAGGGTATTTTAGCCCCTCTGGTCAAGAGGTAAAAAGCTGGTATTTTACTTTGAAGCGAGAGCTTTTAATTTGAAAAGAGAAGAGGAAGTCACAGCATTTGAGTGACTGATGGTGTAAGTTGGCTTTCGCTGTTACGCTTCAACATCTTCCAAGTGAAATGTTTTGGAAATGTCACAACTGAACAGTGAAACGTCGTCTCTGATTATTCAGTTAATGATTCCTCCTCTGCCTTTTTACTTTAATAAATAAAGTTAGTTCACTGATTGCAAACGATTTAAATTTTTTTAATTATGTTAATTGTTAAAACATGAATTACCCAGTATTTAATTCTCACCCAACAATGAAGTGAAACATCGTCACAGGCGTCTGTTCAGCTCTTTAAGCTTTCAGCCCTTCTTTAATCCAACATGCTTTAATCAGAGGTTTTAAAGGAAAATCCTCCTCTAAATAAGTTGGTCTCTCTCTGAGTTGTTTGATGACTCGTGGCTTTAATCCATTCCCAGTGAAGAGTTCTAATTACTGCAGGAGGACCGAAGGTAGAATAAGAGTTTATGGAGGGAATGAAAGGCGGATAATCACACGAAGAAATAACGTTTTCAGGAAAAAGCGATCTGAGAGGATTTACCTCTCTGTGTTTAAAGATGACGCAGCTCAATGAAACTAAATGGAAAAGTAGTCCACGCTCTCGAATGAAGTGCAATTAATCCCATTTTTCATATCCAAAGGCAGTTTCGTACAGTCTACTCAATGCATTAAAGGAAACTGAAAAAGAAACAAGACTTTCGAAAAACAAAATTCATCTCAGGCCCTGAAGAAGCAGTTTGTTTTATGATTTTTGATTGTTGTTCATTTGTGGTTTACTGTTTTGTGTTGTTGTTGTTGTTGTTGGGCTGGCATCGACAGGAGCAGTTTCTAATCGTAGCTTCCCCCAAAACTTTGAGTCTGAGCGAGACATACTGCCTGTGTTGTGAAGCTGTATTTAATTGTCTGCAGGAATACTTCCACAAAAACATCCAATGCAGTGTTTCCCACCTCACGTTCCTGCAGAGACTCATGCAGGTGGAGGCAGAAAACCCAGAGGGGTTATTTACAACCTCCACCTAGTTCAGTTATAGAAAATAAAAAGTTTACATGCAGAAATAATATTGCTACATAAAAATTATGGAAACAAATAACAACAAATATGCATAACAACCACAGCAAAAACAATAAAGTCAATATAAAAGCAAAAACTTAAAAAAAAATTTTTTTTAATTGATGACGACTACAATCTTGTAATAAAAGTGCAATAAAATGAATTTATTAATGGACAGACATCCAGCTTATAGCGAGAGATGCTCTTGGACAGATAAAGAAATAAAAAGTGTCTCATCGGTCTCTAAATATACTTTGTTAGCTGTTAATAAACCTGAGCGAGTAACACTAATGTGCAGGTTTCAGCCCTCCTCAGTCTGAGAAGTCAGTGACTCATTTCAGATGGCTGATAATGAAAAGCTCCATATTATCCAACGCAGAGTGACTGTTAACGACCGGCCTGATCGAGGCTGATTGGATCAAAGCTGCCAGTCCTGCAGCGCCGAGGCCACAATAATACGAGCACATTAACTGTGGATAATTGATGGCAGCTCATAAAACCTCTCGCATAAATCAGTCTCTGCAGAAGCGTTCACGCTGGGTGGCAGCAGGTCCAACATGTTCAGAAGTGTTTGTGATTTAAGGTTCACAGCCTTGGTTGTAGTTATTTATTTTATTATTGTGATGTCACAGTGATGTCATTTTTATCCTGAGTTGGGACGTAAAGCATTTGTTAGAAAATGTGGACGGCAGCGGTGTTTGTTTTATTAAGAAAATACTTAAATAACAAAAATAAATACTTAATTGTTTTGAACTTTTAGAATAAACTGAGTGAATCTGCATTCAAAATAAATAAATAAAAAAAGGTGAATCACGAGTTGTCTTCGTCTCCCTGTGAGTGTAAAACAGCTGAGAGTAGATGTCAGAGCAGCTTCAGCACCACGGACAGCGACGGAGCTGCTGAGAGTAGATGTCAGAGCAGCTTCAGCACCACGGACAGCGACGGAGCTGCTGAGAGTAGATGTCAGAGCAGCTTCAGCACCACGGACAGCGACGGAGCTGCTGCGATTACTAACCGTCACCTGCCTCTCGTTAACAGATAACGCTGTCGCCGGGGAGACGGATCGGCGGCTAACGAAGCAGCTGTTTTCTCCCAAACACCGAACAACACACCTGCAGCGTCACGCATCAACAGCAACGCGACAAACAACACAAACGCGCAGCTCTCTGAGGAGTCTTTATCTGCTGCTGCTGAATGTCAACAGCCAGCATCACACAGCTGTTTCAAATTCTCCCAGCTCAGAAACTCCAAGGTCATTTCATAGCAACAACAACAACAACAACAAAAACAAAAACAAAAACAACAGGAGGTGTTTCTGTCCGGTGGGAGTTGGACTGGAGCTTATTGAGGTTGCGAGTCCTCAACTGAACTCCAAGAGAACAGAAGCAGGACGGGATCAGTCATCATCTCATCGTTAGTTCATGTGTTGAACTTCTGTTTTTATCTAAAAAGAAACGACCACGTTAAAACCGTGAAGTGCTCCAGTTCCATTGGAGATGCTGATAAGATGACAGGTGAGCAGGTGATGAAGGAGTCTGATGCAGTGCAGTGATTCAAATGTGAGTTTTAGGACATGCGCGCAGAAAATCAGTTATTTAAAAAACATTTTAAGACAAACAATATCTCAAAATCTGCTGAACTGATATTCATATTCTCCAGAGGATGAATCCTAATGACTTCCAAGTAGTTCCAACATCTCGATTATTGGAGGATTATCATGAAATGTAGTTTTTATCCTTTGCTTTATAATTAAATACAGTTGCTTTAAAAAGTTATTTAAACCTCTTTACTTTCTGAACCATAGATTGCATTTTAAATGTATTAATTTACACTCATGAAGACGTAATAATGAAGTGAAAATATTGGCAGAAATATGAACTGAATTTAAATCACTTAGACTTGAAATGCTCAACTTGAATAATCGCTTTAAATAAACAGAATTTGAATTTGTAGTATTTCATTTGAATAACTGCATCTGAAGAGCATCGTTTGAAATTAAATTTAATAATTTGAAACTGGATTTCAATAATCTTGAAACTTTAATTATGAATTTGAATTAATTTGCTGTGAAAGTGTATTTCACCCATTGAGGTCATGAAATTGAGTTTCAGTTTGTGTTTCACACATCCGGGTCTTGAAGGAAGAGCAATCGAGGTGCAGATCCACTTTTTGTCGCGTCGCCATCTACGGCCACAAAAACGTGTGTAATTCCAATTTATTAGAAAATCCTAAACTGAATCTGTTAATCTGCTGATTCGGTGCTTTTTGCCGTCAGGTCTTCTTGGTTGCGTCTCTACGAGCTCTGCACACTCCTGGATTTGGGAGTTTATCCCGTTCTTACTGGCAGATCCCGTCAGGCGTCATGTTGAGCTCAGGATGATCCGCCGTCTTCAGCACAAAGGTTCTGTGAAGGTTTGAAGTCCGGACTTTAGCCGAGCCGCTCGAGGACGCTCAGAGACTCGGATCCTAAAAGCCCGACTGATTTTGATGAGGTTGTTTGCAGAAAGTTTAACTGTCGTTTCAGTCTCAGGTCGAGATCATTCAACCAAATAATGTGGTGCCACAACAACAGGGCCGAATACTGTCACTCAGTGTGTTTCATGATTTTAAAACAATTTCTAAGAACTGATTTTTACTTTGAAAACATGAAAAGACTTTTAAACAGCAGAGAAACGTGAAGTTTCTTCAGCGCCACAACATGGTGATTTTAAAACCATCTCACAAACACAGACAACAACAACAAACACACCGACAACAACAACAAACACATCGACGACAACAACAAACACACTGACAACAACAACAAACACATCGACGACAACAACAAACACACTGACAACAACAACAAACACATCGACGACAACAACAAACACGCTGACAACAACAACAAACACACCGATAACAACAACAACAAACACACTGACAACAACAACAAACACAACAACAAACACACTGACAACAACAACAAACACACCGATAACAACAACAACAAACACACTGACAATAACAACAAACACAACAACAAACACACTGACAACAACAACAAACACACCGACAACAACAACAAACACATTGACGACAATAACAAACACACTGACGACAACAACAACAAACACACCGACAACAACAACAACAAACACACTGACAAACACACTAACAACAACAACAAACACACCGACAACAACAACAAAACCATCGACAACAACAAACACACAAACACTGACCGGCCTTTTTTTTTTAGGAAACTGTAAAACTAGTCGTCCTCTATTCATCCTTAAAAACACAACAGAAGTTAAAACACAGACAGGTCTGTCACCACGTTACACACAAACACACAAACACACAAACACCCGTCGTTTACTGCAGTTCAACGAGCGCTGCGGTCGAATGTGTAGATGTGGAGAATAAAAACAATCTGGCTGGTTTTAATAATGAGTCCTCTGCTGCTGACTGACAGCGAGCAGGACGAGCTCTGACAAACAAACAAACAAACAAACAAACAAACAAACAGTGCGAACTTGATGGAGGATTAACGTGATTACAGCTGTGGATGGTGGAGCTGCTGACGGACAGCCTGGTTATGTGTGTGTGTGTGTGTGTGTGTGTGTGTGTGTGTGTGTGTGTGTGTGTGTGTGTGTGTGTGTGTGTGTGTGTGTGTGTGTGTGTGTGTGCTGATGTGATTTAAATCGACTTCTTTGTTCCTGCTTTAATCTCAGAGTAATTGATGTTTTGTTGTCCCACGCAGCAGATAATTAAAGAGGAGGGCAGATTCTCAGTGTGACTGGATTAATGGATTAATGGATTAATGGATTAATGGATTAATGGATTAATGGCAGTTTGGAGGTTTTATATTGTGACATCAGTCGGCTTCATCAGGTGAAAATTCATCATGTTAAAAAGGTGTCGTGAGGTTTTGAGACTTTGTGACTCAGATTGTGTCTGTCAGAAAAAAACCTGTCTTCTCAGTCGAATGCGTTTTTGACACCAAAACACGCGTAAAAAAACCAAACATGCGTTTTCAATGAAATCGTAATGAAAGCAGCTGATTTTGTGGCCCGTGTGTTTTTCCGTGCTGGTGTCTGTATCAGCCGGCTCGTATCTCCCACCGCCTGCTGGATGGTGATAGTCACCTTCCACCCGGCGGGGAGATGTTATCGTCTTGTCGTGTTTCACACCACAAATTCCTCAGATCGGATTTTCATTTCCCCGACAGTTGCCCAGCGAGGTGTTTTTTATATTTTTTATCTTATCTTATGTTTTTACGGTGCTCGCAGGTTTTCGGCGGGTCACCGTGGTCTGTTTCATCGTGAACCTCGGCCATCGGGCCGCTCTGTTTCCATAGAAACCGTGAAGGAGGGCAGGAGCAAACACGGCCTCTTCTTCTTCTTCTTATCTTCCCTTTGTGGTAGCAGATTACGTTTTTCTTCCGGGGTGGAGGACACCGGCGGAGGACGAATCAATCTCATCAGCTGACTTTGTATTTCTTGTGTCCTGATGCTGCGTCGCCTCCTCCTCTCCCCTCGGCTCTGAACTCTGAAACCAGGAGCAGCAGCGCGTCGCAGCCTTCGACGTGCCTCCGTTTAAATCTCACGCCTCCAGCCAGAGTTTTCCACCCACTGTTTAGATTTTTCTCGAACCAACTTGTCTCACAAATCTCTTTCATCTGCCGTCAGCCGGGCGGGAAGGCGGCAGTGAAACGTCACCCGGAGCGATCCGGATTAATGGGACTCATAACGTGATCGTCGCGACTGCAGCGGCGGCAAAACGGGTCGGATCAGAGGTTCAGGTGGAATTCATTTAACGTCGGGTTTGAAGTTTTGTGAAGTTGGAGATGAAAACGGGCTCAGACGGTTTCCCCTCGTTGTGTCGGTCTCTCGTGCTTCGTGTTTTTGAGGGCTCAGCGGAGAGTCTGCGGTGAAGAGCTCGTTTGTTTCATGTCAGAACATTAATTGCTCTTTTTGTAACTTTGGTTTGAAAACATGCTCCTGAAGTTTTTCTCGTGTTGTGGGGGAACAACTCGACCTTTTTTGTGACGAGCAGGAGAAAATAGAACAAAAGAATAGGCTGCTGCTTCAGGTCCAATTAAATCGGTAACGCTGTTAATAAAGTTTCGGCCACCAGACGTCCCAGCTCCTCGTTATCAGCTCGATGCTCCGTGCGGGAGGAAGGTCAGGTGATGAGGAGGAGCAGCAACACCTGAAAGAAGACCTGATGTCAACGTCCCAATAAAAACTGATCAGATCGATTACAGATGAAACGGAGTGTGACGGCAATCGTATGAGTTGTTGTCCGGAAGCGTGAGAATGAACTAATTATGTTAATGAACATAAAGATAAAAATACAACTTGTTCTTGGCTCAGCTGCCTGCTCAAAGCTAAAAGAACAAACATCCAGCATCTATACTGGCGTTGTCTTGTACAGGGTCACTGGGAGGCGGAGTCTATCCCAGCTGACTTTGGGTACACCTGGTCGCCAGTCTGCCATTAACTCAGCCTCAGCAAATCCCATCCGACTTCTAAATCTGTCGCCTTTGACCGAGCTGATGAGAAGCATGTCTGTAGTTTCAGCTTTGAGATCAGAGCCATTGATTATTGATCAGAGGACGGACCGTCTGCTCCGTGCTTCACTCTAACGGCTGTGTGCAGCTGCGTTAGACTGAGGATCTGCTCGCTCTACCTGCAGAGCTTCAACTGCACGTACTGTATATCCTCTTTTACTTTGAAGGAGTTCCACTCACAACTTCCACTTTCATCAATTGGAGCCTTCGTCAAACTCCAAAAACCCAAATCCACAAAACCCAGCCGTCCAAATGTTTGATCAGAGAGCAGCTCCACCGACGGACAGAAAGAAGAGTTGAACCTCCGTATGAAGAGGAATCAGATTATTTATTCTGTCCTTCGTCTTCCTCACGTCCTTCTGGCTCATTTCATGAAGCTGCTGGCACGTTAGACTGTGCGTGTGTGTGTGTGTGTGTGTGTGTGTGTGTGTGTGTGTGTGTGTGTGTGTGTGTGTGTGTGTGTGTGTGTGTGTGTGTGTGTGTGTGTGTGTGTGTGTGTGTGTGTGTGTGTGTGTGTGTGTGTGTGTGTGTGTGTGTGTGTGTGTGTGTGTGTGTGTGTGTGTGTGTGTGTGTGTGTGTGTGTGTGTGTGTGTGTGTGTGTGTGTGTGTGTGTGTGTGTGTGTGTGTGTGTGTGTGTGTGTGTGTGTGTGTGTGTGTGTGTGTGTGTGTGTGTGTGTGTGTGTGTGTGTGTGTGTGTGTGTGTGTGTGTGTGTGTGTGTGTGTGTGTGTGTGTGTGTGTGTGTGTGTGTGTGTGTGTGTGTGTGTGTGTGTGTGTGTGTGTGTGTGTGTGTGTGTGTGTGTGTGTGTGTGTGTGTGTGTGTGTGTGTGTGTGTGTGTGTGTGTGTGTGTGTGTGTGTGTGTGTGTGTGTGTGTGTGTGTGTGTGTGTGTGTGTGTGTGTGTGTGTGTGTGTGTGTGTGTGTGTGTGTGTGTGTGTGTGTGTGTATGTGTGTGTGTGTGTGTGTGTGTGTGTGTGTGTGTGTGTGTGTGTGTGTGTGTGTGTGTGTGTGTGTGTGTGTGTGTGTGTGTGTGTGTGTGTGTGTGTATGTGTGTGTGTGTGTGTGTGTGTGTGTGTGTGTGTGTGTGTGTGTGTGTGTGTGTGTGTGTGTGTGTGTGTGTGTGTGTGTGTGTGTGTGTGTGTGTGTGTGTGTGTGTGTGTGTGTGTGTGCGTGCGTGTGTGTGTGTGTGTGTGTGTGTGTGTGTGTGTGTGTGTGTGTGTGTGTGTGTGTGTGTGTGTGTGTGTGTGTGTGTGTGTGTGGATCAAACACAGACATCACGATGGTTTTCTGCTCTGAACTCTGATCCCTGTGATTCTTTGTGACATAATTCAGTCGTGCTTTTTTAAGTCCAGTCGAGTTTTTTGAAATTCTTTTTCTTTTCTTTTTTTTAGATGAGGAGAGAAACTTCACAATCAGAGCTTCTAAAATGAATTAAATACACAAGAAAAAGCGTGAAGCAGTCACTCGGAGCGTCTCGTCTGTCACTCATCCGTGTTTCTCTGTAATCGGAGCGCTTTGATCGAGCCGAGCGTCCAAACCGACACAGAGACTCCTCTGTCTCCGAGGACAGAAACCCAATCCTCAACGACCAAACAAAAGAGTTCAGCAGCACCGAGGAGGATGAGAAGGAGGAAGAGGAGGAGGAGGAGGAGGAGGAGGAGGAGGAGATAATCCGAGGAAGAAGTGGGGAAAGATTCAGGCCTCTTACTTTCCATTTCATCTTTTGTGCTTGAGCAGGTGAAAAGATTCATGGAGCAGGAAGGTGTTCAACGAGCTGTTAGCAGTCTGTAATCTGTCAGCTTCACGCCGAGCGAACCGTCGTAAACGCTCCAATTAGAGCTGTTTGTGTCGCATGTGGTTCTTCCATGTCGAGCGAGAACGAACTGCAGGAAGTGTTTTTAGTCTACTTTACCAGACAGACTGCATATAAAAGTTCAGAACTGATATCGGCAAACATAAAAACACAGATAAGGTCGCACAGCGGCTCTTTAACATCTGAATTAAAGCACATCATTTTAGAGAGCAAAGTTATATGATGACAGGATCGTTCAGAACACACTTTCATTTAGGCTGAATAGTCTCATATCACCAATTAGAATTAAAGCGACATAAAAAAACTAAAAATGCTTTTAATGGATCAGGTGGTGTTTTTAAAATATGTGCAGAACGGATCGGCGAGCCGACACAGTATTTCATCTCTTTATCTATTTGTCAGGAACATATAATCATAGAACAGTGAACGTAGCTTCCTGGTCTGATGCAGAAGTGTCTTCAGCTGCAATACCAGCGAGTGCCACTAGAGGTCGGCTCCAAAAAGCCTCCGGCTCCATAGACTCCCATTCAACTTCTCTCATCAAATCCAAAGTGAATAAAATGTGTCCATCAGTTATCTCGGTGTTGTTAGCTAAAGTCACTCCTTCTTCTTAGTTTTCTGGAGGTCCATCTGAAAATAATCCCTCATTCATTAGAAAAGAAGATTCAAGAAGACCTGTTTTTGGGGGCGTGTCTGTTTGATTGACAGGCCTGTGGTGCAGTCAGGTTACAGCTATCGGTGGGCGGGACGTAGTATCGTCAGGTTTCAATCAGATCGGTCAGATCCACCGCTGGCTCCTCCCCCAGCTCGTCCAAATATGGTCACTTCCTGCTCCAAAGCTCTCTTTCTTTAGCATTAATCTGGACCCGGTTGTCTCGTGTCTGCTGTTTACAGTGAAAGTGTTTTGGTTGGACTGCAGACTCCTCCGACCCGGTCACGTCTCTGCGCTGCTTCTGGGTTCATCGGAGGATTAGGTGGTTGAGATATGACCCTGATAAACGTTAGCGAGGGAGGTGGGGGTGGGGGGGACTGTGTGATGTGTCTGAGCTCCATTCACTCGGCTCCAGTGTCCCGTCTCCGTTCATTGACCTCCTGCCAACAGATGAAATCTGCTCCGTCTTTTATTTCCACACCTGAAGGCCGATGTGTTGCACAAAAACCAGCTTTCTTCCTCTCCGTCTCCTCTCTTTCATCCTGCTCATGTTGTAATACATTACAATCGGCCGAATATTGTTCCTCTCGGCGTCCGTCTCTTATTACCTTCCCATCTGTCCTTTATCTTTTTCCCCGTTTCCTCTCGATTTAAATCCATTATCGTATCTGACAGCGGTCTGAATGCGCTCAGCGTCTCGTCTCTCAGATCGTTATAGCTCAGATGGAGCTCAGTAACCTCACGAGAAAATTCACATGTTCAGATACAACGTGACACAAACTGGAAAAAGAACCAAGCCAGTCATTTCAAATGTCCGTCTCAAAAGTTCTGGACCACATCTTAATACGTGTTATGTTTTCAAGTGCTCCATCTGTCTGTCTTATTCTCGTGAATCTCAGGATTGCCTTTTTTGGAACTTTCTCCAGATGTTTGCTTGGTCCCACGAATGAACTGATTTGATTTTAGTGGTCAAAGGTCACTGTGACCACACCTGTCTTGGTCTTGTTAACATGATATCTCATGAACATCTTGAGGGACCATCTTTGAATTTGGCACAAACGTTCTGTTGGACTCACAGATGAACTGATTGGGATTTTGATGGTCACAAGTGAGTGTGATGTCTCGTCCGTACCTTTTTCCTGAATGTGATATCACAGAGACACTTTGAGGGTTTTTCTTTGAATTTGACACAAACGTTCTGTTGGACTCACAAATGAACTGATTTGGTTTTGGGTTGTGAAAGTTACTGTGACCTCATGTCTATATTGAACATGATATTGCAGGAAGATACTGAGGAATTGAGGAATTTGGCACGAAAGTTTCCTTGGTCCGAAGGCTGAACTGATCCCATTTATGGTTTTCAAAGGTCAAATTTACTGTGACTTCTTGTCTGTTCCTTTCTTGGTAATTTCGTATCTCAGGAACACCTTGAGTGGCTTTGTTTGACTTTGGAACAAAATGTCTCTTGGAGTCAAGGATGAACTGATTTGATTTTTGGTTGTCAAGGTCACTGTGACCTCTCATCCGACCCTTTTTGTGAACATGATATCATAGGAATGTCTTTAGGGACCGTCTCCACATTTGACATAAATGTTTTCCAGATCCCAACGATGAACTGATTGAATGTGAGCGGTCAAAGGTCAAGGTCATTGTGACCTCTTGTCCGTCTCTTTCTTGCTAACATAATATCTTGGAAACACCTTAAAGGACTTTCTTTGAATTTGGCACAAATGTCCTCTTTGACTCAAGGATGAAGTGATTAGATTTTGGTGATCAAAGGTCACTTTGACCTTACGTGTTTCCCTTTCTTCTGAATGTGGAATCTCACGGACACCTTAATGGACTTTCCTTCAATTTGTTACAAACGTTCTCTTGGACTCAAGTATAAACTTGCAGATTTTGGTGTTTAAACTGTCACCTCACTTCCATCCCATCCCTGCAGTTGTTGCAGTGTGTTTGGGATCATTGTCATGTTGGATCCGTCCTCTCCTGACGAGCTTCTTAAGACCGACAGTCATCTGTTCATAGTTCATCTATATCTTCCCTACGGATTTTGCAGCCTGCGGTCACTGTGGTCAAACATCCTGAACCCTGAACCTGAATGTTTTTTAGTCATCTGAAGGGTTGGTGACAACGTGCTGGATCACAGATATAGATCTCCTCTCAGCAAAGAAGAAAATAAATGTATTTCACAAAATGTCAGTCAGCTACGTCGGCATTTTCCCGTGAACGTAAACAGAGACACAGCGGAGGAAAAACCTCCTCCAAAACCTGACGGGGCTTCAAATTGATTCGGTGCTCTTTGCCCCGGTCATGTTCTGCTCTTCTTCACCTCGGCTGATACGTGGGAAACTTTCCATGTCTGGTTTAATCTCGTCTTCCTTCAGACCGACGCTGCGAGGCCACGAGCCGTCGGATAAAGGTCACGAGTGAGACGGAGAATTAATGATTTTGTTGTAATTCCTCACAGAAGAAGAAGAAGTTGTCTGAGTCGTCCTCATTGTTGCTTCAGGCTTAATTGGGAGGAAGGAGACATTTGTGCGTCTCCCGGTCTCCTCTAATAAGTCCATTTGTACATCAGCGTTTGTGTTTACATCTTCTTCATTAGTTTTGTTTGTCAGTTGAATTTATGAACTCTCAGATTCGTTTTTCTTCCAACCTGTGAAACTGGTACATAATCACGTGTTCACCGTGTCGGCTCAGATCACCGTGTTTGCGTGTGACGCAGCTTAACGTGTTCGTGTCGAGGCTGCGCTGTATTTCTGTCCGTCAGCCGGACGTGTTGACGGCACGACGCCTGGATGTGTCCGAACCGGCAGGACCGATGCCGTGAAACGATGACGGCTCTGTCAGCAGTGAGGATGAAGATGAGGATGAAGATGAATTTTTTTCACTCAGTAATGTTGATGTGTGATGAAGCGTGTGGTAAGAAGCAACGAGTCCATACGGCAGCCAAGAGTTCTGAGTTTCAGGAGCATTTCAAGTAACTGATAAATAACCGTTGACATTTTTCATGCTATGAAGAAAAATGATTTAAAATGCTCCTGACTTCATCTGCTGGTTACTGAGCTGCTTTCTGCACAAATTCAGCCCGGTTTCAACATCAGATTACTCGTTGACGACAAATTTCCAGTGTAGGAATTTGGAGTTCTTTGTTTTCACGTGTTCCTCGACCAATAGGATGACAGTTCTGCAGCCAACTAAATGCAGCTTTCAGGACAGGAAGCATAAAGAAGTTTTGAGAACTTAGAGTATTTTCCAAACCTTTTTTCTCAGGAAGTCTCGTAATATAATAAAATGAATTTGTTCAGTGGCAGATTTTCAAATAAATGTCAAATTATTTAGTGATTATTGAGAATATCGAGGCGTATAAATGAGTGTTGAGCCGTTCAGCTCTGTACCAACACTGGAAAGCGTCCATGTGGCCCAGCTTGGCTTCGTAAAGCGCCCAGCTGACCGTGTTGGTGGGCGGGAAGCCGGTGATGATGTTACGTAACAGTCGACACTTTTCTGAAATGATTTGTGATGAGAAAACATGAGATTAATGACTGAAACGTGTCGTTCTGCAGCTCATGAATAAAGTTTTTTGTTGTTTACATTTTGAGCTCCTTATTTTCTCTTCATAATTTTTTCCTTCCACGTTCGCAGCTCACAGCAGCACGTTGACTCCTTCAATTGCCATTAAATGTCATTTAAAATAGTTTTTTTTGTTCTGTCCATTTTGCTTTTATTGAACGCGTGATATGACGTCTTTGTGCTTTTCAATTCCCTGAAGTAGAAGCTGCAGTTAGCCGGCGGGGCCATTAGCCCGCCAGTCAGGCCTTGACGAGACAGCGGGTGGGGGGGAGGCGGGTGGCTTCGGCTACTTGTCACCGCGGGGGGGCCTAATGACGGCTGTCAGAGCGAAGGGCAGAAACATACAGATGATTTCTCTCAAAGTACAGTCGGAGCTGATGAGTCAAATCTGCAGCTGAAAATATGTCGGGAGAGATTTCCTTCATCGTTCGTTAACGGTCTTCATCACAGGAAGTAGAGAGGATACCAACTCTTCTTTAAATCACGTCGTTCAGCCTCAGCGATTACCGCGCTTCCCTTCACTTCCTTTGTCACGTATCTGCGTCTCGGAGAGACCGGAGCGAAAGGATTTCATTTCCACGGATGTCTTTGTGTGTGTTTCGGATTAGCATACTTTACGAAGGTCGAGGCGGTTTGAAAAGAACCGATCGGGCTCGTCGGAGGTCAGTAAACAGGATGTGAAGACAAACTGCCGGGACATGACCTCCGATATCTGGGAAACGGATTCCCACGAGAGACAAACGGAAATCATTAAGCTCTGAAAGCCGAACACATCTACAGCAGCTCTGGGCTTGGTGTCACACATGTTCAGGAATTCACCTGTCACAGGAAGTGGATGACGGGCCGGACGATGGGAGGAAGTCCGCAGCCTGTCGAGAGGCGTTGATGATTCCTCCACGTCGCTCATCCACCTCATTCATATTCCAGACGAGACACTCGGCTGTGTCCGATGGCTGATAATTACACAGAGCGACGTGACGGAGCCCGGTCCAGCTCCGATGATGATGATGATGATGATGATGATGATGATGATGATGGATGGCAGGAAGAGTTGGACGCCGTCAGCTCTGCTTCGTTACAGCCACAGACTGCAGTTGGCTGCTTTCAGATGGAGCTGGGCGTCGGACACCTTTTCACTGGAGCAAAATCCAGATTTTAAATTTGTATAATCTCTTGTGGAAACACACAAAATGTTCAAACTTCAAATTGTTTACTTTTCTAATTTCTATCTAAAACCGAATTATTTTCACAAACTTAATCAAAACGTGTCGAGATGGGACGTAAAAACCGCCGGCAGCATCAACACCGTCACAGAAACGATCATCTTTAAGTTTTTAGTTCCTCTGCCCGGCTGCACACGGTTCGTGATGAGTTTCATGTAAATGTGAGTGAACTGATCCTCCGTGTTTCTTACAGCTCGTTTCCTGACGTCTTGGGTTGACAAGAGGGCGTCTTTTATTTTAAAATCACCTCAACACCTTCTTAATTACTGCACACAGCAGCCATTCGATCACAATTAGATCCTAATCTGCTGCCTGTCGACCCGACCGCCGGCTTTCATTTCAATATTTACTCATTACAGAAAAGAAACAGATGAAGTAGTGAGATATTTTTCTCCTCTCGGTTCGGGTCAGGGCATTAATTAATTCCTCCGTAACAGAAAGGGAATATTAAGCAGCTAATTAGTCGTGGCGGAACATAAATGAGTGTAACTGAATAAATGAGCTGCTGGATCTCTGCTGCTGTTTAACACCTCTGAAGAGACGGCGGAGTCAGCACCTTCAGAGGAGAGGAGATGAGGAGGTGAGCGAGGAGATGAGATGGAGGACGACTTCATGATGGTCCGGTTGAGGCCGTGGACTCTCCTCTCGTTTTAACACGTTATGGAGCATTTTAGACACTTTCAGCTCGTCGGTTTTAATTTTCTGGCAGCTGAGTTTGTGTCATGGAAGCAGACTGCTGCAGGAAATGTGCTCACCTGTTGTGGAATTGAGGTCAGAGCTTTCACAGTTTGTTCTGTTGAGGATGCAAACACCTCGCACCCCCCCCCCCCCGTCGGTGGTCAGTAATGGATGTTTACATGGGAGCAGAAACAGTTTGCTCAGATCAGCTCTGCTGCTGTCAGCTGTGAGAGAAATGAGTGACAGGAAGAAGCAGCAGGAGGAGGAGGAGGAGGTGATGAGACGATGAGATGTGGACAGACAGGCAGGGAGAAGACGGTGTGGACACAGTGAGACAGGAGGACAGGCAGAAAAAGGAAATTACAGATGTGAAGCAGGAGTTTAATCTAAATGGAGAACGTAGCCTGCGGCAGCGTCGACTGCATTGAGACTCGGTGACGAGTAGGAAATGATGTTATTAACATGGAGTGTGAAGCAGGTTATTAGAAAGGAGTAATTGTCCAAATGTATATGTAGGCAATTTCCTTTTTATAGGTCAGAGCCCTGAAACCACGTTGCACCTGTGAAACATGTCGTCTTCCATTTTGTAGTCTGGTTCAGCTGCTTTTGGTTTAATATCAAAGAAATATTTACTTTAGACGGCAGCCTCGTCTGTTGGTCGCTCACGTCCTCAGATATTGACCCAACGTGTCTGCAACATGTGATATACACGTGACCTGTAGGGGCAGTATGGAGGAGCCCTGACAGGGAAACGAGTCTGAGACCGTTGTGTCCGCACGGTGGGAAATGCTGGAAAACCGCATTGTAGATTTAAGATGCTGCATCGGCCTCGTTTTTCAGATGTGGAAGCGACGAACACTTTTATATCCAGTCTGTATTTATATCCCCAATGTTCTAATTATATCCTTATTTCGGTGGTGCGCCCTCTAGTGGAGTCCTCCAGTAACACACAAGCATGTGAGCGATAACGTTCGTAAGAATATCTCGCTCTATTTCATATATAATAAGACGGAGAACCAAAGATCGTAGACTTCCTGGCTCACGGCTTAAACTTCAAACGAGGTGCTTGAACAGAAAACCCTGTAAATTCTCGATTGATGAACTCAACGTGGACCAGGTGTTCCTGGCTGTCCTCGGGTCTTGTCCTCCTCCATCGTCCCGTCCTGTGATCTGTGTCCTCCGACCTATTAGCAGCTCCGTGTCTCGGTCAGATCAGAGTTTTCAGAGCGCTCATTCGTCCGTAGAGATCCGTTCTGTACTAATAGCAGGTTTTAGTGGTCCGACCGTCTCCTCCTCATCGCCCTCCATTGAGGCCGCTCCTCTCTTCTTCTCACGGCTTTTTGTTCCGGATGAGAGCAGCTGTCAGTCACAGCCGCCGGGTCGGAGATGCTCAGAGGTTGTTCGGACCGTGAAGCCTCCTGCTGTGAACCTCGGGGTCCAATATCACGCTCGGCAGCGCCTCCTCGGGGCTCCGCAGCTGGAAACAGGCCTCAGAAATCAGCCGGTCAAACAGGCCGCCTCCCACTCAGACGGCCATTCGGTCCCGTGTTGAAGGTCCGGGCTCATGTCGCGCTCCACGACACTCGGTCACTTCATCAGCCAGTAAAGCTGCTGAACTATCAACCTAAAGCGCTGATTCAGCAGCTGATTTTACTCTAAAGAGACGGTTTGCTCTGTTTTTGATCAGAAGACGTGTCCACACCGAACCACCTTCATCCTGTAGGAGGATGATTTACATATATATATATATATATATATATATATATATATATAGTTTATCTCGCTGTGGTCACGTCTGACTCCGGTCAGTCTGGAAACTCTTCAGTCTCCCAGCATTATGAAAAAAAAAAATCTGTTTTCTTTGTGAAAATATGTAAAAACTGAAGCAGCTCTCTGACTTCATGTCTGTTTTTGTCTGTTTTTGAGAGGCTGTCGGATTTAACAGACGGTTCAGCGACATAATTGTTTGATACTGTAGTTTCTCATTCAAAGAGGTAAATTCTGTTGCTGTCGAGGTTTCACACTTCATATCGCTGCGATCGAGGAAATGAAAGGAGTCTGCTTGCCGAGAGATGAGCTTTGGATCAACATGATATTTAAACCAGATCTTCATCGTCTCTCCACCCGATAAAAAGTAATTGTACGTCTTTTATGTCGTCGAGGAGGCCGAAGGAGATCTGCTGCCGCTTATCTTTAAAGAGACGTCTCCGCTTCTGAATCTGTAAGATAAACCAGACGCCTCACACCGTCTTCATGTGAAGTTCTGCTGCTCTCGGACATGGTGCGAATAGATGGAGCGAGAGGAGATGTGAGGAAGGACCTTAACAAAGAAGGAGAGAACATTTCCACTTCTGGAACATTTCCCGCTCCTGCTCCGACCGGCTGCAGGAATTCACTGGATTTTAACAGCCTTCCAAAAAGAAAAGGTCAGACTCGCTAGTAGAGTTTGATTTGTGCCTGACAGACTGCGTCTCTCTGTATTCTCCTGCAGCAGCGTACAACCAGCAGAGAGCAGAGGCTCATCTCTGATTAAAGACCCGAAGCCCAGTTCAGACCAAAGACTCACGATGAGACCGAACTGCTTCAGAACAGCGGTGATCGTCTCAACTCCAGATCAAGCCAACAAACTGCTGGAGATGTTCCACCGGCCGTCTGGACGCCGCGGACTGGAGCAGTTTCACATCTTCTCCTCGTGAAGCTTTGATCTGAACTGCTTAAACCATCACAAGCTGCTTTTTATAATGTTCCTCAACGTAAAACTACAAAGAATTAGTGGATTTCATCGTCTACGGTTCATAATATCATTAAAAGATTCAGAGAATCTGGAGAAATCTCTGAACACAAGGGACAAGGCTGGAAACTGTTCTGTGGTCTGGTGGATCACAATCTGAGATTCTTTTTGGATGCTGCATCCTCCAGGTTAAAGAGGAGAGGGACCATGCAGCTTGTTATCAGCGCTCAGTTCAGAAGCCAGCATCCGTGATGGTTCAGGGATGCATTAGTGTTCAGTCAAATGTTCAGGAATCATTATGACTTTAGTTTTTTTTCTTTTCAGACCTGGAAAGTCTCTGAAATGTCATTTCATCAACAAGTCTTGTTTTATTTGGCTGGACTTTACTTTCTAAAAGATGATGTGTTTGAGAGACAGAAGGAGGAGCTGGACCTGCTGCAGGGACGACTCTGGGACACGTTGATATCTTTACATGAAAACACAAACACACATGAATGGACCGTCCTGCCTGTAATTACACATGTGGCTGTTGGCGTCGCCGCTGTTCCTCCAGTGTGGGCGGCGGCCTCCGGCTGAGCTCTGGGATTTCTCTACGTGACGACTCATGATGAGATTTAGTGAGAGATGAATTGAATTCCTCCAGAATGATTTCCTGTCTGTGTGCTGTGTCCACTCCTCAGTCTGTCTGCCTGTCTGTCTGCCTGTCTGTCTGCCTGCTCTCCACATTAACCAGCCAATGTTCAGGATAATCGAGCCGTTCGGACAACACACACACTGGCAGCACCGACTGGAAGGAACAAACCAATCTACAGTCAATAACATCAAATTACAGCACAAACACAGCGCGAGAGTCAAGTCGAACAGATGAACCTCTGCTCTGTCTGAGGGACGGACACGCAGAGACAGACGGAGACGCAGAGACAGACGGACAACACATGGTGGCAATTATGACCTGTTATTAATTTCCTCACCAGGGCTGAGCTGCTGTCCTCCAATGACGGATGATTTGTGCTGATGAATTTCCTTTTAACAACATTTTTAATGAAGGCGCTGAATTGAAAAGCTATTTTCAGGTTTAATGAAAACCTATTTCATTCTTTTCCTCAAATGAGGTCATTAACGGATAAAAATAGCAAAGCTCAGGTGGAATCAAAGTACACGCCGAGTATCAGCAGGATCTATAATATTTTTATGTTAATATCATGTATTAATTGAGATCAGAGTATTTGTGCAATTTTGAAAACATTGGTTTGTGTTTGTAAAGGTGAAAGTCAGAATCTGAATAAATGTTTAGCTCAGAGAAATCTAATTATCATATTTCATAATGACACAGAGCTTCCTGAACATCCATATTTTCTTTACTAATGTGCAACCTGTACTTTAAAATAATAAATTAATGTATCCTTCATCTAATGAGGAGCATTTTGTATGGAAATAAAGTTAGTTTAAAGCATCTTTCACAGACCAGACAGTTGTCTTCCTGCAGGTTAATACGATCAATGAAGTAGTTATAAACTCAGGATGTAACATATGTACTTCATAGAACAAAGAAAAACACACAAGTTATTCACTTAAATCAAATTAAATAGATTAAAAATGAACAACATTGTAAATCCAAACAGATGCAAACACTCTGACAGCTGAGAGAGGAAGACCGCTGTGTATATGTGAGGAAGGAGGAAGGTGAGGCTCTGGCAGCTGATGGTAAAGGGAGGCAGATGGCTGGCGGTGCTGGACAGGGTGAGGCGGGGGGAGACGAGCGGCAGGACGAACGGTAAAGATCTTGGACTCGGAGGTTAAGTCCAAATCTCAGGAGGAACGAACTGAGACTCTGCAGCCAAGAACGATCTCCGTCCAACCGGCCGACACGACGAGCTGGCAGCGAACGGCTGCAGGACGGCGGCAGATAAGCGGAGGGATGGGGAGGTGATGGTGAGGCTGTAAGCAGCTTACATCAGACAGGTGTGCAGGAGCGAAGGGAGCCACGCCCACAAGCAGACAGCCGGCCAATCGATGAGGATTTCACTTGCAGTTTGTTGCGTTAATATTTTTCTCTTGTGTTAGTTGGATGCAGAAAAGAAAGAAACATCCTAAACTGTTTGAAATGTTTTGCAATACCAGCGAGTGCCACTAGAGGTCGGCTCCAAAAAGCCTCCGGCTCCATAGACTCCCATTCAACTTCTCTCATCAAATCCAAAGTGAATAAAATGTGTCCATCAGTTATCTCGGTGTTGTTAGCTAAAGTCACTCCTTCTTCTTAGTTTTCTGGAGGTCCATCTGAAAATAATCCCTCATTCATTAGAAAAGAAGATTCAAGAAGACCTGTTTTTGGGGGCGTGTCTGTTTGATTGACAGGCCTGTGGTGCAGTCAGGTTACAGCTATCGGTGGGCGGGACGTAGTATCGTCAGGTTTCCGATCAGATCGGTCAGATCCACCGCTGGCTCCTCCCCCAGCTCATCCAAATATGGTCACTTCCTGCTCCAAAATAACGAGATGGCGACACAAACTGACAGGTGATGTCACTGTTGGTTGCTGCTTGCTACCAATCCAAAGAGCGCTTCATTAATAGAGCAGTTTATGAGTGGAGATTATTGATGCTTAAAACCCCGCAAAAATATCTTCGTTTCAGAATAAAATCACCAGAAAATTGTAAAATAAGCGAACCTTTAATATCAAGATAATTTCATTTCTCTCTCCAGTCATTCAGAATTTCTCCCAGAAACCTAAAAGCAGAGGAGTATTTTATCGTCTCAGCTCACTGAAGCTAATCACTGATGGATCCGAAGTATCCATCAGGTCTGTCGTACTGTGTGCTGCCTTTCACTTCAGGGTTGTATTTCTTTTTAAAACACACGAGCCACAAGGCGTTTCTTCCTCTCCGCCCTCCAGACCTGCCTCATTAAATCACCGGCAACTGTGAGAAATAATGAGCGTGCAACTTGTTCAGGGAGTCTTATATAAGTTCAGTTTTTTGATGTGTCCTGCTGGGTACACGACTGTTTTTCAGGCAAACACCACGAGCTGATTCATGCTGCTTTATTTACAGCACTTTGATGAATGTGTTGGTAACTTTAACAGCTCGTTGGGAAAAAAAAAGCTTCATTGCTCCGGAAAAGTCGGTTGACTCGTCTGAAGCTGCAGCTTTTGTAAAGAAAAGAAAGTGTGAAGGAAGATCAATTATTGCTTTTTCTACAAAGATTTTTTGAAAACCACCTTGAAAGATTTGTTAGATATAGATATAAAAGTGTTCGTAGCTTCCAGGTCTGAAAATTGAGGCAGATGCAGAGGTGTCGTAAACTGTTGTAGCTAAAGTCACTCCTTCTTATTAGTTTTCTGGAGGTCCATCTGAAAATAATCCCTCATTCATTAGAAAAATTGCTCCAAACCGCTCCGAACTAGTAAAATGGTATCAGAATCTGAACTGGAAGCTTCATAACATTCACAAACCAACGATGACATCACTGATGGATGATGACATCACTGATGGATGATGACATCACTGATGGTTGCTGATTGGTTCAGTCTTGTAATCAGTTGAAAGAAAAACTTTAAAAACTGACTGGAATTTTCTAAAATGAAAATTGACGATCCAAAATGTTTCTGGAAAATGTCCTTTAGACAGATGAGATAAAACTGGATCTTCTTGAATCTGTGCAGCTCAATGAAATCTGCAGATTATCAAGGCACTCTGCAGCCAAACGTGCTGCCCAGTGTTACAGCGCTCCTCCAACTGGATCAGGAGCCAAAACACCAATGAAAGCAGCCAGAACGGATCAGAACCACACATTGGACTGTTCTGAAGTGGCTTTCTAGGAGTCCTGATCTGAAACATCTTAAATCCATCTTGGACTGTATTTATGTTAATTGGCATCATTTCTGAAAACATCCCTCACTTTACTTTTAGCACATTTTGCATGCTGACATTTTTCTGTTTTAGAGAAGATGAGATGTTTTTCATAATTCAAGATGGAGTGTGATTTTATCAAAGTGTGTTGGCAGCCAACAACAACAACACGACTCCGGGCCACTGAAGCCCGGCGGGGAACTTTCTGCTCCAATCTGCCAAAATCAAATCTGTTGTACATGAATAAATTAATCAACTCTAAATAAATCTGGAACGAAGAGTCAGAAGCTGCAGAAACTCGCGATGATAAAAAGACACGTCTCATGCATGGAAATGAAAGCAAATATTAAATTTATATATAACAGTTTGTTAATTATCTCTGTAACACAAAGAAGTAAAATTTTTTTAAATGATTATTTGTATTTTATACAATTACAGCCTCATTTAATTGTGTCGTTTGCTGAAAGTACAAAATAATGCGTCTTTGTGGATTTCATTTCAACAAGAATCGTTTATATTTCAGGTTGAATTTATCTTTAATGACAACAACTTACTGTACTTGTGGGAACATGCAGTGCTTCACTTGTAGCTTCTCATTACAGGATTTGGATGCGAGCCGTTTAAACAATGATTTTTATAATATTTTCAGATTTCGACCCTGTTCAGGATAATGCGGGTATAGATAATGGATGGACAAGTTAAAGAGCAAAACTTTAAGAAAACCTACAAAAAAAAAAAAAATCTGTTTCTTGTTTCCTTTTGTTTTCTTTTCACCCTCCAGGTTTCCCCTCAACTATTAGATCTAAAAATGAGGCAGAAGTGCCCTAAAGTGCAATACCAGCAAGGGCCACAAGAGGTCGCCTCCAACAAAAAAAAGTAGAGTTTGTCTTCATAACTTAGATAACAGCCTACCCCCCCCCCCCGTTAGCTTGATAAACTGGTTGCCTCTGTGGCTTCTAGACGCCCTCCACATGCCCACGACTTCCCATGTTGTAACCACGAGCTCCATCTGAACGCAGTATTAATACAGTCATTAGCTGGTGACCGCCGTTTCATCGGAGAGAACCAGAACAGCTGACATATGAGGTCTTACTTCATATCATTTTAATAGTTTTGGAAATAAATCCAGACATTTATTGGTTGCGGCTGCTGATTTGCATGTGATAATGGAGTGGAGCTGGTGGTGCTGGTGGAGGTCTGTGGTCTCCAAGCGCTCATCTGTTTGGTAGATTGGTTGAACACACGGCATCGCTGTGAACCTGCTTGTATAAGGAGTCCGTAGGAGTTAAGGAGGCTGCTGTAATGGAGGGTAACTTAAGAAGGAGTTCAGGATGTCAGCGCCTGCCAGGCTGGACTGAGGGAATAATAAACCTGGTAATATATTTCCTCCTCAAGTCGTCGTCTTGTTCTCCTGAGTTCACGAGGACGTCCCTCCGACCACCAGCATCAGTTTACTGAATCAACTAAACTCTCTGAAACTCTGTGATTTCTGACCCTTTTGTTCCACTGGCTGACAGCAGTTTGATCTCAAAGAAGCTCCGAGTGTCTGTTTCAGTCGGCGCCAACTGGCCGGCCGGCCGGTCGGGGCAGCAGGACCTCCGCCGGCCGGTAACTGCTGCCGTGAATATAAAGCAGTCAGAGCGCATCGATCAGCAGCTCGCTCCGTCTGCTGTTCGACACAAACACCAAACAGAACAGAGGCGGCGGCTCGGCGAGAGATCGCATCATTCAGGCGCTCAGGATTCAGTCTACTTCATCATCGACTGAGAGCCGTGAGACTCAACGTGGCTCTTGATTCACGACAGGTCGGAGCACTTTAAAGTCATACATGCAAATTTAAAAAAATGATGAAACTGTCAAAGCTATAAATAATAATTGTGCTCTAAAAAGTATGTATATCTATATTTATCTCAAAAACTGTTATTAACCCAAAAATAATGACACGTGATTATTGACTCGCTGTAAATCAATGTTTCTGCAGAGAATCAAACAGAATCATCAGAATAAATCGACAAACCATCGTCTCTTATTTGGAGTTGTCGTCTCCGTCCGGCATCTTCTAGGAGTTGCTGATTAACTGCTGAATGATACAGAATAGTTTATTCAGTCTTTAGTTTGGTTCATCAGAGAGAGTGAAGTTGTTTGGATTCAGATTCATTATCTCCTGGAAGAGAAATGTTGGAGGGAGTGAAATCTAAATCTGAACCAGGTGAGGATGTTTCAGAGGCAGCAGACCCAGCACGACAAAAACAAATGAACTCTGAACTACTGATTCATATTTAACCAGTGTTGTTACTGACTGCAATAACTTATTTGTATCGTTTTTATTAAGCGTCAACCATCAGTGATGTCATCAACCATCAGTGATGTCATCGTTGGTTTGTGAATGTTATGAATCCTCCAGTTCAGATTCTGTCCGTCACCATCTTGCTAGTTCGGAGCGGTTTGGAGCAGGAAGTGACCATATTTGGACGAGCTGGGGGAGGAGCCAGCGGTGGATCTGACCGATCTGATCGGAAACCTGACGATACTACGTCCCGCCCACTGATAGCTGTAACCTGACTGCACCACAGGCCTGTCAATCAAACAGACACGCCCCCAAAAACAGGTCTTCTTGAATCTTCTTTTCTAATGAATGAGGGATTATTTTCAGATGGACCTCCAGAAAACTAAGAAGAAGGAGTGACTTTAGCTAACAACACCGAGATAACTGATGGACACATTTTATTCACTTTGGATTTGATGAGAGAAGTTGAATGGGAGTCTATGGAGCCGGAGGCTTTTTGGAGCCGACCTCTAGTGGCACTCGCTGGTATTGCAGCTGAAGACACTTCTGCATCGGAACCATTTTTTAGACCTGGAAACTTTATCCACTTGTATGTAAAGACCAAAGTTGCACAGACACATCCTCCCCGTCTTTACCTTCTTAACATCAGCATGTGCAGATGTTTTATTGACAGCGTAACATGCAAAATACCGGGATCCTAAAATGGAAGCAACTAAATGGAATCCAGCCCTCATCAGTGTATTACTTCTGTTTTTCACTCCACTAAATTAGTGGCGCAGACAGATACCAGGCAGCATAATGAGGATGACAACATGTCCTGTTAGAACTGGTCATGTGACCAGGATTAACAGGATCAGTGCTTTTAGTGTTAATGAGATGCTCGACCTCGAGATCTTTCCTGTCACCACTCACAACTTCAAGCAGCTTCACTTTGTAAATCACAGCCCTCTCGTCAGGCGCTGCCTGCTCAGCGTGGCTCAGTTTCACTCAGGACTACAGACTGATTTCTATCAAACCTTCGCTGCATATAATCTGCATCCTGCTGCATTTTCACAGGAGACTAGAAAAACTTTCTTTTAAATTTTTAATTAAAAAAACATGATTTTCTCAGGTGAGGTCCCCGAAACAACCTCCAACACATCACTGCACCTGAGTCCTTTATAAACTGTACAACTATTAACCAGCCTGTTGCACGTCTCGGATTATTTTAAAACCTCTCAGCGGTCTGATTGGAAGATCCAGTTGGTTTCTTTGTGTCAGGTGTGTCTGCAGGCCAGCGAGGTGTGACGCTCATGTTGAGTGTGTGTGTGTGTGTGTGTGTGTGTGTGTGTGTGTGTGTGTGTGTGTGTGTGTGTGTGTGTGTGTGTGTGTGTGTGTGTGTGTGTGTGTGTGTTTCAGTGTTATCTGATTCCTCTGCAGGGTTTCATCCCTCTCGTTCCCCTGCTGTCTTTTGCTCTCACTAGGTTTTCATTATCCGATTCCCCCGCTGACTCTCTCGGCACACCTTCCTCTCTCCTCTTTGTTTTCTTTTTGGCGCATGAAGCCCTCTGAATGCTCCCACATGCCCCCCTCCCACATGCCCCCCTCCCATGCCGGTTCACAGTTGCCCCTCTTGTCCACAGGAAA
>NW_027210678.1:625000-627500 GCF_029030835.1 Brachyistius frenatus | reverse complement strand
GCTCATAGTTTTTCTGAAATCCTTCTGACAAACAACCAAACTTCACTTGTGCGTAACGAGCCGTCTCTCAACGTGTTGATCGTGTCGTTCAGCCTCGACAGCCAGACACCTTGTCAGCGCTGTTTCTCCCACTTTGACTCGTTCTCTCCTGAGAATGAAAGTATTCTGGTTTAAAATGGTTGGCGAGCTCTTTCCAGACCGACGTTATCTCTGCGTTTAACACGGCGTGTTCGAGCGGGTCGACGTGAACTTACGTAACGAAGCCGTGTTTGTTTCTCGTCCACGTGGGTTTGAATTCATCGGCCCGCGGCGTTTTAAGCTAACACGAGGTTAACGTTTACGTAAGCACGTTAATATGAAGACGAAGGGAAGAAGACACATCTGACCGGGTGATGTTCCTCTGGAGGACGGGACGCTCCTGTGGGGGACGGGACGCTCCTCTGGAGGACGGGACGCTCCTGTGGAGGACAAGACGCTCCTCTGGAGGACGGGACGCTCCTCTGGAGGACAGGACGCTCCTGTGGAGGACAGGACGCTCCTCTGGAGGACGGGACGCTCTTGTGGAGGACAGGACGCTCCTCTGGAGGACGGGACGCTCCTGTGGAGGACAGGACGCTCCTGTGGAGGACAGGACGCTCCTGTGGAGGACAGGACGCTCCTCTGGAGGACAGGACGCTCCTGTGGAGGACAGGACGCTCCTCTGGAGGACGGGACGCTCTTGTGGAGGACAGGACGCTCCTCTGGAGGACGGGACGCTCCTGTGGAGGACGGGACGCTCCTGTGGAGGACAGGACGCTCCTCTGGAGGACAGGACGCTCCTGTGGAGGACAGGACGCTCCTCAGGCTGCAGATTACATCGTATTCCCAGAGCAGACGCTCAGAAAGGACGAACATTAAAGCTCCTCAGAGGGAATTTATTCAACCGGAGTAGAGATCAACTCAAACAGAAACACGAGATGAAGATTTACTGATTTGAAAGATATTCAGCTGGAGATGAATAAAGACAAATAGACATCACTAAAGATCCACTGAACAAGCCGGTACATGACTGCTGATGGATCAGACAGAAAGCAGGACGAACAGATGAAGATTTTACAGGCTGCAGAAATCCAAATGAAAACCAAACACTGAAGAGTTTTCTGCTTCACAGGAAGTGTTGTCGGTTTAAAAGAACGACGTCCAGTGAGATGTCCTTGAGCCGTGTTCCCCTCAGAGAGTCCACCTATTGCTCATCGTTCTCTTCATAATGGCCCGTGACTCCTCACGTCGTTGTTCCAGCGCCGGGGGGAAGGTCCGACTGAAGCTGTTTGTCAGAGTGAAACAAACGAGCCAGAAAAACGTCCGGAGGGGTTCTGATGTTTGTTCCTTTACGGTTCTTCTACCGCCGCTTTCACCGCTTAATGAGCAGAACGACAAACAGAGTCATTCACTTATTAATGACGGAGACCGTTTTCAGTTCACAAACGCTTTCAAAACACATCAACTGATGTGTTCATGTGAACGTGGGAGGAGTTTAGTAGGCGGAGTTCAGGGTGAAATGGGGGTCAGGTTTCTGAAAAACGGCAGGAAGGAAATCGTTTCTTGAGTTGTTAATCGTTTCGCTCATCGTCCTCGCTGTGAGGACCGATGCTGCGTCTCCAGTCGGAGGGTTTATCTCAGTATCATCACTAATCACAGATAATCTCAGGAACACCAAGTGACTTTAATCCTCTTCAAATGACAGATAATACCGCTGCTCTCCTGGCGTGTGTGTGTGTGTGTGTGTGTGTGTGTGTGTGTGTGTGTGTGTGTGTGTGTGTGTGTGTGTGTGTGTGTGTGTGTGTCTGTGTGTCTGTGTGTGTTTGTGTGTGTGTCTGTGTGTGTGTGTGTGTGTGTGTGTGTGTGTGTGTGTGTGTGTGTGTGTGTGTGTGTGTGTGTGTGTGTGTGTGTGTGTGTGTGTGTGTGTGTGTGTGTGTGTGTGTGTGTGTGTGTGTGTGTGTGTGTGTGTGTGTGTGTGTGTGTGTGTGTGTGTGTGTGTGTGTGTGTGTGTGTGTGTGTGTGTGTGTGTGTGTGTGTGTGTGTGTGTGTGTGTGTGTGTGTGTGTGTGTGTGTGTGTGTGTGTGTGTGTGTGTGTGTGTGTGTGTGTGTGTGTGTGTGTGTGTGTCTGCAGAGAGACAGAAAGACGTCCCGTCCCGCCTCAAAGACACTCGTTGTGTTTGAAGAGCTTTCTGAGCGTCAGATGTTTTGTGGAGTGAAACATGAATTAGAGGTGAGATTCATTCATTCATATTCAAGCTGCTTCTGGAAAGTTGTTTTTTTTTGCTCCCCAGTCGCTCGGCGATCGCGATGAAAAGAGACGTGACAGGCATCTTCATCATCTCTTCATCAGCAGAGTGTTTCTGATAATTACATCCAATTAAAGACGGCATGTTTTGGTTTATTGGTGTGGAGAAGTATTGAGAAGCTGCAAACATCTGAATACAAACTTTCGGGTTGTGAAATTCTCTGCAAACCTCCCGGC
>NW_027210678.1:597500-620000 GCF_029030835.1 Brachyistius frenatus | reverse complement strand
TGGAACCTGTCTGATAGAAGTGATTTGATTCCTTTAAGCTCAACAACAGGTTCCAGTCTGATGAAATGTCGTGATCAGTGTGAGATCCAGCAGGACGACTTCAGAGCCGAGTCGATGGTCTGAAACAACGAGGACGCTGATCTCTCTGCTGTTATGACGTCTGGAAGTCTTCAGCGTGACCAGCTGGTCTTGGAAGTCGCTGAGAGGTCAGCAGGTCAAACTGTCTGCAGCGTTTCTAACATGTCTTTCCATAACAAGGAGACATGTTTGACTTCAGTTAGTGTCGTCTTAAATTTCAGATTATTTATCATGCGGGCATTCATTGCTGTAATACAACATTGTAGTTGGAATGATTTGAAATCCTGGTAAGTTTTTAAATATTTGCTGCTGAAAATGTTCGAAACAGAAACAGACAGAGAGAGAGATGTCCAACAGAATTAAGAAAAAGGTTTAAAAGAGGGATGTTACAGCTTCATTACATAAGCCGAACCCACCAGGACGCAATCAGCTTTTTAAATATGAATTATAATCAGTGTTTGGCTTGTTTTTATAAAAAAAAAAAAAAAAAAGGTGAGTAACTAGTTTGGAGGATCAGAATCATCTCTGGGAGACGAGACAAGAATCCAGAATGAGCTGCGAGGGTGAGATGGTTTTACACCAGCTGAAGGAACTGACGGCAGCCGAGCGTGAAGAAAACGACCTGCAGACATCTGCTGCCTTTTGTCTGCTCGCACGTGAACGAGCTCGCTGTGAAAAGATGTTCACCGTGTTAGACAACTTCTTGAAAGATGTTTGGCATCTCCAGTATATCTGCGACGCAGCAGGAGAAGCAGGATGTTCGTCGGCTGAGTTCCTTCAGCTGCTTCAGTTTCAGAGTCCTGCTGTTGTTTTCTGGCTCACAAACAGAACAACGTTGTTTCCTGATTCTTGCTGGTGTTGGAACGACGTCACTGATTTCAGAGTGAACAAACATCCTGACAACAATTATTCTTTTTATGCGATTTATTTTTTTTAAACCATTTTCTCCCAGTTATGATGCGTAAGTGTTGGTTCGGCTCAAAGTATCATAGTTTGCATTTTACGGTCTCTCAGCTCATTGTTTTGGCTCCGGATGGATTACTGAATGAGTTTACTGTTTCATATTTCTTATTTGAAAGTCACAGAATTCACCAAAAAAACTAAACAACTGCAAAAAGACACAAAATGTCCATAAATTGATGCAAAATCATGACAGAGGCATCGAAGGGCCACAAAGAGGCAGAAAAAAAAAGTATATTTACTGCAAAGACACAAAATGACTTGAATAAGAAAACTAATAATATAATAATACAATATTGAGGTGAAAACTGTCGATTCCCAGTTCAAACTACAGGTGTGATGACCCAGAGCCTCATTCACCTGTACAATCAGGTCCTGACGTCCCCGTCGGCCTCTCAAAGCAGCGTTGGTTTGGTTGCGTGTTGAACAGATTCGAACATGTTGAACAGATAAAAGATAAAGTGACTCATCTCCTGCAAAGCGTTCACCGAGATCTTCTCTTATTTTGAAATGTGACACGCTGGATATTTGCTCACATCATGTTTGTCTCAGAAACGCCTGCATGGATGTGAGTGGAGATGAATGTTTCTGAGGACTCGTTGCTGTTCGGCTCTCCTGTTAACATCCTTCTTCATTTTCTTTCTCTGTTGTTGTTTTTTTCTGCTCTCATCCGTCCTCCTTTTAAACGATCTTCTTTTAAATCATCTCCTTTTCTCTCTCAGCCTGTTTTCTGTTGTGATCGTTAGTTTCAGTCCGTCTGCAGTCGTGTTTCATCAGCGACAACTGAGTCGTCCTGACAAATATTAACAGCAGCCGGCGTGTTCAAACCTTTTCTCTTTTCAGGTGACAATAATCAGAGACGCTGCTGCAACTACAGCGAGTTCACTTCACAGGAACTATGAAGCAGCCAGCGCTTCCTGAATGAAGAGGATTTACACCACCAATGTAACTTGAATTGGAAACTGTTGTGGTCGTGTGTGTGGCGGGCCGACTAATTAGGGATTGATTATGTGTGTGTGTGTTCCAGCGTTGGACTTGAAGCCCTGTGTGTGTCTCTTTGTGTGTCTCTTTGTGTCTCTTTATGTGTCCCTGTGTGTGCCTCTTTATGTGTCCCTGTGTGTGTCTCTTTGTGTGTCCCTGTGTGTGTCTCTTTGTGTGTCTCTTTGTGTGTCCCCGTGTGTGTCTCTTTGTGTGTCCCTGTGTGTGTCTCTTTATGTGTCCCTGTGTGTGTCTCTACCTGTCAGGTGGAATATCAGTGCATTATTAATGCTTCGGCGGTCCTTTGACCTCCTGAAGGAGGAGGTGCAGGAGACGGCACCTCCTCCTTCAGGCCTGGTCTCCCTTCAGCGAGCTGCTTCATTCACTGCGTGTAGAACAAGAGAGACAGAATGAGGTTCATGTTTCAGCCGGACACGGAGGAGACGAGAGCAGGAACTCCTCCTGAATAACATCATTAGTTCATATTTTATTTTACAGGTATAAAAAGAAGTTCCCTGCAAAACACTTTTCTTTGTAATTTGTCTCCGACTAGAAAGCAATTCAAACAATTTCTCTGAATGAAGTATATTTAACTGAAATCACAGCCTGGAGGAGGTTTTATTCTGAAGGTCAGCAGAACGAAATGCAAATATATATAAGTTTGTTCACGCTGAACAGAAATATGTTTTCTTGATCCGATTCAAATTCATGAATATATTTGACCTGTTTCTGTTTTTTGACTTTATTAAATTAAAGTGAAATAAATTTATATTATTGACCTATCACCATGGAAACGGCGGTTACACCATGTGCGCGCTCGTGCAGGCGCGTCATGCGTCGTTCTGCAGACAGAAACACTGAAACGCACCTCAAGAGCTCGTCCACTTTGTCCTCCTTTTTATGATCGGTGGTTGTGTAATACCCCCCTCCCGCCCTTCCTCTGTGTGTGTGTGTGTGTGTGTGTGTGTGTGTGTGTGTGTGTGTGTGTGTGTGTGTGTGTGTGTGTGTGTGTGTGTGTGTGTGTGTGTGTGTGTGTGTGTGTGTGTGTGTGTTCTCTCAGTGGGACTCCAGTCAGCAGCATCCTCCTTCTGAATCGTCCATCTGGTGTTTGAGCTCTGAGGCGTCGTTTTGGCCTGACAAAGCACTTTCACACACACACACACACACACACACACACACACACACACACACACACACACACACACACACACACACACACACACACACACACACACACACACACACACACACACACACACACTCTCCACTCTTGTGTCTGTTGTTTCTGTGTCTGAAAACACAGATTTCTTTAATTAAATGACTTTAGGCCTGTTAATCAATAACTCACATCACCATCTTCGCTTCAACAAGTCAACAAACACTTTTCACATTAAAAAATGTTTTGTTGTGATTCTTTTCACTCTTTGACCCAGAATATAACCGATCAATGTGTTACAGCCCTGCTGTTTATTGGTGATCTGTAATTCAACCTGCACAGGTGCTGTAAGCACCACGAGCATCGCTGATATTAAACACAGCAGAGGATCCATTCTTACAGCCCAACTGTGAAACTGATCGATGCACCATGCTGCTATATCTGGAAAGGATCCGTCGCAATCAATACTCTCGAACTGATGAAGCTTTTTGTTGTTGCGGGAAACGATAGACGTGACGACCGGCAGTGTGTGAGGTGTCATCGGTTACTGTAACGTCTCGGCCTCACCGCAGGGACGCACATTTCATCCTCAGGTTTAAATGGAGTCCCTGAATGTTTCTGCGGTGTCCTCCTGCAGGAGCCGGAGGCTGGTCTCCTCTGGTCTCCGACAGATATCAGTGGTTGGAGGTCGACCTGGGCGAGCGGACCAAGATCGCGGCCGTCGCCACGCAGGGCCGATACGGCAGCTCTGATTGGCTGTCGTCCTACCTGCTGATGTTCAGCGACACGGGACACAACTGGAAGCAGTACAGACAGGAGGACAGCATCGGGGTGAGTCCACCACACCAAACTATTCGTTCTAAAAAAAATAGAAACGGGATACATCAGAGGCAGTTTTTAATGTTTTTATCATTAAAACAAGAAGAACTGCAGCCGTCCTGTTGGTGTGAAATATAACCAGAGACGGTGTTTAGCAGCGCTGGTCTGCAGGGATCGGCCCGTCCTGCAGAGATAATCACAGCCATCAGCAGCCTCCGACTCCTCATTAATAACACATGGACTGATGGAGCGCCGCCGACGGCCAAACTCAGACAGGAAGAGGAAGGACAGAAGGTTTGGTAAACGGTGGGAAGCTTCATGGAAGGAAAAGATTGTTTTCACAGCTCAGAGTTATTAGACATGAGAGAAATAATTTCACATTTTACACATTTTATTTGTTTCGTCTGAAACTGAAGTGCAAAGATGACACTTTGCTGTTTTATGGTTCTGCACCACAAACAAACAGGAACGGTGTAGCAGGTTTATTTGAGAGCTTCAGAGCTCCTGGGAGGTGGACTTTTTTTTTTTTTTTCCATTTGGACTGAACCTAACTAAACGTTTGAGTTGTTATGCTAAGCTACGTTAGCCAGCTGCCTGCTGTAGCTTCATACAAAGCAGATATGAGAGTGATGTCAGTCCCTTTCACCCCATCGTTATGAATTACAGCTGAGTTTCTGAGTGAAGAGACTCTTCAGTCCCTCCTGGAAACTGGTCCAGCAATCACAATAATTAACGCAAATTCAAGCAATTTCCACAATATTTGTGGGAGCTTGCAATTTTGCAAAATTCCCACAATATTTCCTCAAAAAAATTCACTTAAAACTCCACAAATTACTTCCCTATTTTTTTTTTTTTTTAAAGAAAATCCACCTCAAAATCTTCATTTTGTTTTGGGGGGGATAAAACAATCACAAAAATATTCCATAAAACTCCTCCTGTTCCTTCCTCTTCCTCTCTGTCTTTGGGAGACTTTCTAGAAGTAAATGAGGTTCTGCTCTGAAGTTCAAGTGTGTGTGTGTGTGTGTGTGTGTGTGTGTGTGTGTGTGTGTGTGTGTGTGTGTTTCCAGTCTTTTCCAGGGAACAGTAATGCCGACAGTGTGGTTCAGTACAAGCTGCAGCAGCCGGCGGTCGCTCGCTTCCTGCGCCTCCTCCCTCTGGACTGGAACCCCAGTGGACGCATCGGACTCCGGCTGGAGACCTACGGATGTCCCTACGGTCAGTCTCCTTCGCTGGACTCTGTGGGATCTGCATCACCGTGGCAACCCAGTCCGGGCCCCTGCTGGTGTCCACATCAACAGTTCAGATTGAAAAGTTCTTTGATTCGTCTCATTGTTGGAGTTACTCGTGATATCAGATTAATGACATAATAAAGACCATTATTATTATTATTATTATTATTACTATTATTATTATTATTATTATCCACTGTCCATCAGAGCCAGCTTTAATCAGACTGTTTAGTTTATCACAATTAATAAAGTGAAAGTAACTAAAGGTGATGAACTCGCTGCATGTCGTCCATCAACTGCTCGACTGAACAGAAACAAATCGACCAATGAGAAGCTCCTGTTGACATTTTTCACTTCACTGTTGAGAGAATTTTCACAGATTTCAATTCTTTGTATTTGCAGTGAACTTTTTTGATTTTTTTTTTTTTTTTTTACGAGGCATCAGAAATAATCTTTTATTTCCAGTTTCGTTTCCACTGCGTATTTTTCCACAGCAGATTTTCTGGATTAACGCCGACACCACAAACATTCTGTTTAACTCCAACACCTTCTGTTCATGTCACAGCAGATGTTTTCACATCACTGCTGCTCTCTTTAGGTTCACATGTTCATCACAGTTTATTTGAACTGTTTCCATCCGCTGTTTGATGAATTGTTGTTTTTTTTACTCCAGACATTTAATGTGTCGACTGTAAAGGTCAAAACCAAATTTTAAAAAAATGTGCATAAAGAGTTTCACAAATAAATGGTAGAAAATTTGTAATAACTTCTGGAAGAAGTCACGACTCCGACTCTGTTCTGTGTTTCAGCCTCCGATGTGTTGGGTTTCCACGGCGACGGCAGCTGTCTGGTGTACCGGCCGAGTCCCGGGCCTCGGCGGGCGTCCAGAGAGGTCGTCTCTCTGAAGTTTAAAACCCTGAGGAATTGTGGGACGCTGCTGCAGGCGGAGGGACGGGAGGGACTCGGCCTCAGTCTGGAGTTGGAGAGAGGAAAACTGCTGCTGCTGCTCAGACGAGGTACAACACGGAACAAACATACTCGTAACCACGGAGATGAACTGATATCTGCTTCAACATACCGGAGTGTAAAACAGAGAATATCAGCAGTATTTTCAGAAGAAAAGTGGAGATTAGCTGTATGAAAAAAAACCTCTAACATCTTTTATTAGGAAGAAAACAGGCTGAAAAATGTACCACAAAATGACAAATAATGAGAGGATGCATTAGCATTTCAAAGAAAAACTCAATTGTTTTGTGGGAGATGATATTATTATAAGACTGAGCGCTACAGCGTCAAAACTTAACAACCACAATCATAATTACAAGTTCAAACAATCTCCTCAATATTTGTGGGAACCTGCAACTTCGCTAAATTCCTGAAATATTTCCTCAAAAACGTTGTGAACAAGAAGCTCTGCTGAAAGTATGACATCATAAAGTCTCCTTTCAAAATAAAACTGACTTTATGACCAACAATAAGTGTTAATTTCCAACTAGCGAGGCTCCGCCCCTTTCTCTCCTCTCACCATCAAAACAAACTGCTGCTCAGTTCGCCGCAAAGACATTTTAATTCCTGCAATTTTACAGCAAATAATTCACTTAAAATTCCACAAATTACATTGATAGTTTTTAGAAAGAAAAAAAATACATTTGTTTTTTCTTATCTTGCAATTTTTGCTCATTTCTGCAAATTTACAGAAAAACAAATCTCACTTAAAACTCCACAAATGACACCATGATTATAGAGAAAAGACACAAAATCAAACACTTATGACCACAACAATAAAAAACCCTCTGTGCTGCAGTAACTGGATTCTTCTCTGGAAGCAGCCAACCAACCAGCATTGACCGATGGCACATTCAGGGACACTGGTAAATTGTAGCGTCAGGGAGACATTAGACAGGTAATCGTGCCCAAAGAAAACAACCTGTTTGTCATTTTTCTAAAGTAGATTCTATCAAATTGGTGTTGAAAAAAGGAACCGGTATCGAAGTCGAGGTATCGGTACCGGTGTTGGACGCTTTTCAGCGATGCCCACATGTTCCTGAAACCTTCAGGAGAAGTTCACGTGTTCGTGAGCAGAAACAACTGCAGCCTATCGGACTCTCACAAACTCAGCTGTGGATCCAGAACAGAAAGGTCAAAGTCCAGCGTGGAGCGGCTGAGTGAAGGAGGTCTGGACTCTGTGGAGGAGAGTCATGGTCTCAGAGACGCTGTAGAAGGACAGAGTACCTGCTCTGTGATCCAGGTACACCCCCACTCTGGAGGGTGGAGGACCTGAGACGGGAGTCTGGACTCTGTTGTAGAAAAATACATATCTGTTTGTGCAACGATATAATGACCAAGATTTGTCATCTAATCCAAACCAGTCTGCTCTGCTGGTGTTCTTGTATGCGACTGCTACACCAACTTCTACTTCTACTTCTCCTCTCATCTCCACCTGTCATGAGGTGGTGTTTACCAGGACCCAAATGCAGGCTCACAGACTTAGGTATCGGTTTCCAAAATACAGTCTTTATTGCAATAACCAAAAACAAAAACAAACAAACCAAAAGGTGGCACCTATTGTGTCCACTTGCTTCCAAGTCAGGAGGGCAACTCGACCGACAGATCCAGGGAGACACGGCTGGCCGGACAGCCGGCAGACCAGCGGACAGGACCGCTGGAAGAAACGGGGTCAATAATCCTCGGAGTCGGGAGGGCAACTCCACCGACTGGTGACTCCGACAGGGAGCTCCGCAGGAGGAACAGAAACCGGAGGAACGGGACGGACGGACGGAGGACGGACGGGTGACTAACAAATGAACTGACAACCAGAGGAGTGCAGGGGCAGGGTACATATAGTCCGGGGAGGTGATCAGGGAGATGCAGCACACCTGCAGGTGGTGATCCGGGGTGAGTGGCTGCAGCTGCTGGGACCGGTGAGGGGCGTGGCCACGGGAGGTGAGGAGAGGAGGACACAGAACAAGCAGACAGGGGACTGAGGGGACACAGGAGGAGAGGAGAGGAGGACACAGAACAAGCAGACAGGGGACTGAGGGGACACAGGAGGAGAGGGAATCGGGGGCAAAACAGAGGAAAACCGGACTCCTGACACCACCTCCCAGTAACAACGTCCAGTCAGACTCTCTCTACTCAGGACTTCATGATAACAACCACTGAATCTTTCTAGATGATCAGAATAAGACTGTTGTTGATCCATTAAAGTTACTTTTCCGTTCCATCAGATAATAACATCTCTCTGTATGCTGTGTTTGGATCCAGAGTGATTTTTTTGTGAATATCTTAAGAGCTCAGCTCTGGTCTTTGGTTCTGGTTCTGACAGTAAAACGTCCACATCACTAACAGTCATTGAGATGTTTGTCCATCCGTCCCTCAGAGCATCCTATAGTAAATTTCTGACCTCTGACACAGCTGCTATCACATCCTGAAAGTAGGTGAGAGGACGGATATGGATGCTGGATGAGTCTGTAGGCTCACTGAGTGCTGACACTGAGGGGTAGTTGTGCAGGAACTCGTTGTGATCCTCTGTGTGTGAGAGCAGCTCCAGCTCGGCGTCTTTCCTCTTCAGCTCAGCGATCTCCTGCTCCAGCTTCTCCTGAAGCTCTTTGACTCGACTCACTTGGGTTTCCTGCTGGGATCTGACCTCCTGCTTCACATCGCGGCTTCTTTCCTGGAGGAGACTCATCAGCTGGGTGAAGAGCTTCTCGCTGCCCTCCAGTGTTTTCTCAGCAGACTGATTGATGTCCTCCACCTCCTGCTGAAGCAGCTTCACATCTTTCTGTCTGTCCTGGATTTTCTGCTGGACGTTTCCTCGACTCCCCTCGAGCTCTCTCTGCCTCTCGGTCCTTTCTGCTGCAGCTGAGACGGTGTCGTGGTCTTTATGTTCCTCCACAGAGCAGAGATAACAGATAATCTGATGATCGGTGCGGCAGAACATCTTCATCACCTCGTCGTGAAGAGAGCAGATGTTCTCCTGGAGCTTCTTGGAGGGGTTCACCAGCTTGTGTTTCTTTAATGGAGCGACATCATAATGAGGCTGAAGGTGTTTCTCACAATAAGAAGCCAGACAGACTAAACAGGACTTGACAGCTTTCAGTTTTCTCCCAGTGCAGACATCACAGGCCACATCTTCAGGTCCAGCTTAGCAGTGATCAGCAGGAGCAGCTTGGAGTTCAGTCTTCTTCAGCTCCTCCACTAAAGCTGCCAACATGGTGTTTTTGTCCAGGACAGGTCTCGGTATGAAGTCCTGCCTGCACTGAGGACAGCTGTAGACTCCCGTCCCGTCCTGTCCGTCCCAGCGGACTTTAATACACTCCATGCAGTAGTTGTGTCCACATGGAAGAGTCACCGGATCCTTCAGTAGATCCAGACAGATTGAACAAGAGAAAGTTTATCGGTCCAGCTGAACTCCTTTCTGCTCCATCTCAGCTCTCTGAGCGACTTCCTGTTCTGTAGAAGTGAACGCAGCTGAGACTCTTCAACACATGTTGACTCCACCCATGTTCAGAGTGCGGATCTGAAGGAGGGAACAAGGAAGTGTGTTTCAGAGCAGGAAGAAGAGGGAGCGGTTCCAGGAAGACGAGCTGGGAAGCCCTTCGTTTACAGCAGAGAGCCGTTAAAACGCTGCTCTGCTCCGGGTTAAGGAAGTAAACTCTTCTCTGTACATTAGTGTGTGTATGGGGGGTGGGGGTGGGGGGTGGACGTGATGTCACAGAGACCCTGAACTTTGACCTTTCACCACCAATATGTAATCCCTTAGTTAGCTTGTAGCTGCACATATTTAACACTTCACTGTAATCTGTCTGAACAGATTTAGAACTTCCTGTTCAGAACCGTCCAGTTCTGCTTTACATCCATTAAAACGCCGGTTTGGGATCTAACCCGGGTGTCTCAAACGGACCTCGTGATCTCGTGTTTAAAACACGGGAAGTCGTGTGCACCGTCTGCTCGGCATTCAAGTGGTCATGAACGCATCCAGCGTGACCCTCGTCGACATGAATTAAACACGCTGTCGTCATCGGCCGTTCTTCATCAGGTATTTATCCTCAGATTGTGCCGAGTGTGCAGATTTACGACCGGACACTTCTGCAGCTGCAGCGACCAGAAAGTCAGAAACAAACTGTGAAACTCGTCATGCTCGTTGACGTCCTTCCACCTCGTGACCTTTCGTCTGGACCAATCTTCATGTTTCATATCTGCTGACCCGCCTCCCCGTTGATGTTAATCTCCTGAACGTTCACGCTCCTTCAGGAAGTAACCTGTTGATTTCTGCCCAACAGCTCAAGGACTCCGACACCAAAGAACATCCCGTTTTTTTAACATTCTGCACCACAAGGTTTCTTTCTGTCTTCAAACATTCAAACATCGTCGTGAAGCTGCATTTACTGCTGCAGGAAAAAGGAAAAGATATGATTAGTTTTTCCTTCCTGATGGATCCGACCTGCAGAAAGAAATAAAGACAGAGCGATGAAGAGGAGGAGGAGGAGGAGGAGGAAGGAAGAGAGAATTAATATCACTTCATTTTCTGTTTAACTGCCCTCTGATCTCTCACATTGATTCCTGCTTTCCTTCTTCAGTCATTCAGTCTGTAATCAAATCATCCATCCAGTGAAACACTCCATCATCAGGTCGCTCTTCCTCCCTCCTCTTCCTCCTGCAGCGTGATAATCCTTCCACTAATCAACACCAGTAAAGAGATCTTATTTGTTTGTGACATCCTTCATCTCGTCTCGATGGCAGATGAATTATAACTGTGCTGACAGGAGAGTCTTCCTCTCCTCTCCTGGATGAAGATGATGTTTTCTGTAAATATCAGACATCTTATTTGTCCATCATCTTCCCGACCGTCGGTTTCTGTCTCTGAAGTTTGCCTCATGTCTCCCTGAAGACTGTCTGATACATCTTTAATGTCGGTGTGCGTTCATCTCCTTGTGCTCTTCCTCCTCTCAGCAGAATCACAACGTTTCTCCCGTAGAAACGAATCCTCTCATCTGGACCTGCTCGGCTCGTCTGTCATTACTGATGTCTGGCTGCGTTTCCTCTGCAGAGGTTCAGATTCGGCATCACCACATGTTTGGCTTCATGCTGATGTGACCTTATGTGTCTCTGTCTTCCAGGTAGGACGTCCTCCTCTTCCTCCTCCTCCTCCTCCTCCTCCGAGCCCCACCGTCTCGCCTCCCTCGGCAGCCTGCTGGACGACCAGCAGTGGCACGACGTCGCAGTGGAGCGCCGCGGCTCGCAGCTCAACCTCACCGTGGACAAACACACAGAGAAGGTTCGGATGTCTGCAGAGTTCAGCCGCTGGGACGTCGAGCAGGTGAAACACAGAAAACATGGACGGACAGAACGACCAGGAAAACGCCAGAAAACACTGGTTTCACATCCTTTCCTTTCATCTGCTGTCGCTCCCTCCAGCTGGCCTTCGGGGCGGTTCGAGGTCCGGTCGGCTCTCAGACGAACTTCCACGGCTGCCTGGAGAACCTGCTGTTCAACGGACACAACCTCATCCAACTCACAAAGCACGACAACCACCAGGTGACCGTGGAGGTGAGTTCATTCCCCAGAGAGGTTCACCCGGCCGCTAAGACGAAGAGTTGAACTCCCGGTGACCTCTGACCCAAATAAACCGCAAAAAGAAACATACAACACTCAGGTTGGTTTACCAGCTGATAGTCGATGAAAAATTCAACTTTAACAACCTCAAATGGATTTATTGGCTTTAAATGAACACTCAGTTGGTTCAGCAGCAGATTTATCAGATTGTTTCTGTGGCTTTTGTTGTCTTTTAATCAGGAAGTAAAATACAGGAATTATTAATTCGTTCAGTCACTTGGAAGGTCGATAAAGTTGTTCATAGAAGAACTGAACACCTGAAAGACCTGGTTCAGCTCACACGTTGGTCCAACTACAGACCTTCACACTCATAGAATTACTGTCTGATGAATTCTACAATTTCCAACCGTAACTTCTTAAATTGGCCATTAAAACAATTCTGATGGGGTGACACGAGGTCACGTGGCCACGCCCCCCTGTAGCTCATTAATATTCATGTTTTATGTGGTGTTATCCTCCTCCTCGTCTCTCAGGGCAACGTGACCTTCTGGTGCGCCGAGCCGGTTTCCGTCGCTGTGACGTTCCCCGGCCCACGCAGCTTCCTCCAGCTGCCGGGGACGACGGCGTCCTCGTCCTCGGGGGGCGTTTCCGTCGGGTTCCAGTTCAGGACGTGGAACAAGGCGGGGCTGCTGCTCACCTTCGACCTCCCTCAGCAAAGGGGCGTGGTCTGGTTGTACCTGAGTGAAGCCCGACTGCAGCTGCAGGTCCATAAAGGAGGCCGAGTGCTGCTGGAGCTCAGCGCAGGTCAGTTTAACCATTAAATCATAACTCGTACACTTGAGATCCATCAAGGAGATCATCACTGAGTCACTGAAGATGTAGGAAACTCCTAGCTGGGTTTTACCATCAGTTCGTGTCTCGATGTCGCTCCTGTAAAAGCTGCTCCAGTGGGAGACGTGTTGCGAGAGGACGTCGGTGAAATGATCTCCCGCTGCAGGTTTTTAAATGTTCTGGTGTCCAGGTTCTGGCCTGAACGACGGTCAGTGGCACGCCACGGAGCTGCAGTTCAGTGGAGCTCGTCTGATCGTCACCGTGGATGGAGAGGAGGGAGGCGCCGCCCAGGCCAACCCGCCGTTTCCTGTCGCCGTGGAGACCAACGTCTTCTTCGGTGGTGAGCGTGAAACACTTCGGCAAATTAAAACCTCTTTAAGCGTCACAAAAGAATTCACTGGACACGAAACAGAGGACAGACGCTGAAGATAATGGAGGGACAGTTTCCCTGTCCGCAGTGTCTCCACAGCATCCGTCTCTGACTGCTCCTCTTGTGTTCAGGGTGTCCGGCTGCAGACGATGCTCAGGGCTGCAGGAACCCCTTTAACGTGTTCCAGGGCTGCATGCGTTCGCTGACTCTGGACCAGGGTGTCGTGGACCTGATCGCGGTGCAGCAGAAGCAGCTGGGAAACCACAGCGACCTGCAGGTGGACATGTGCGGCATCGTCGATAGGTACGCTAGAAAAACAGCTGAGGAGAGACTTCTGCAGCTGTTCATTGATGAAAAAACCCCGCAAGACATAGGACATAAGTCACTATAAAAAAGAAGACAGTGTTGAAATTACAAAGATATTGAGATCATTTATAAACATGCAAAATATTTAAAAAGTTCATAAAAACATCCTTCAAAACCTAAATGTTCACTTCTATTCAATAATGTAAATAGAAACCTGCAGGAAAACAACAGCATGTTTGTTTTAATCTGGGTTTAATCGTTCGTTTGGATTCTTCAGGGCTGCAGAAGCTGCAGTTTCTTATTGACAGACAGAAGCAACGTTAGCTTCTATCTGGAGTTGTGATGTCCAGGATTCATTTATTCTACTTTTAGCTCCGGTTTAGCCTCCACCAGCTGCCGACCGAAACATTTCCCTGAAAACAGCCTGAACTGATGAGAGCGGTGAGAATGAACCGAAACATTCAGGAAGAACCCGAAAGATGCTGCAAAACTCAGACGATGATTTACCGTCAGCTTGTCTCCATAAATCTGTTTTTTCATGCAGAAGGTCACGAGATGTATTATTGATATTCAGATATTAATTAATGCAGCTTTAACCACAATATTAAGGCAAACTTTGAATCAAAATGAATTGAGAGTCATTTTAGACCTTATGATAAATCTTTTTTTACGTAATTCGTGGATGATAAAGATGATAAAATAACAATGAGACAGTTATAACAGTTATAAACCCGCCTCCAGGGTACACACACACACACACACACACACACACACACACGCACGCACGCACGCACACACACACACACACACACACACACACACACACACACACACACACACACACACACACACACACACACACACACACACACATACAGTAAATTGACCCTAGCCACTCATCCTGGACAGAGAAAAGGAGAATATGCTCGAGTGATTTTAATTGAATGTCAGCGTGTTTTTATTCAGAAGACGAGTCTCACTGCTCTCTGAAACAAACCTGTGAAAACGTCTGAAAACATCCAGCTGAAAAGCTGCTGATTGGATTCATGGTCGTGAAGTCAGGTGGAGAATGGACGTAATGTGCAGTTTATTCTTCACAGCAGATTATTAGTGTCGGACACGAAGGGCACAAATGGAGAGCAGAGCAGAGAGGAGCGTTGTTCAGGGGATGCTTGTGTGTTTCACTTCTATTCACGTGTTTATAATAATCAGCATCTTTTTTTTTTAGCTGCACATAAACGTTCTACAGATTTTCTACAGCAGTCGTCTGCGTGTCCGTCATTGTTGACTCCCCCTTCTCTGTTGCTCACTGCTCGTATATATAAAAATGTTCGCGGCCTCCGGGTCTCAAAAGTGATGCAGAACTTCAACTGTAATACCGCCGAGGGCCACTAGGGGCTGGCTCCAATAGACTCCGCTAGTTCGGAGCGGTTTGGAGCAGGAAGTGACCATATTTGGACGAGTTGGGGGGAGGAGCCAGCGGTGGATCTGACCGATCTGATTGGAAACCTGACGATACTACGGCCCGCCCACCGATAGCTGTAACCTGACTGCACCACAGGCCTGTCAATCAAACAGACACGCCCCCAAAAACAGGTCTTCTTGAATCTTCTTTTCTAATGAATGAGGGATTATTTTCAGATGGACCTCCAGAAAACTAAGAAGAAGGAGTGACTTTAGCTAACAACACCGAGATAACTGATGGACACATTTTATTCACTTTGGATTTGATGAGAGAAGTTGAATGGGAGTCTATGGAGCCGGAGGCTTTTTGGAGCCGACCTCTAGTGGCACTCGCTGGTATTGCAGCTGAAGACACTTCTGGATCAGAACCATTTTACAGACCTGAAGCTACAAACTCTTTTAGAAACAGTCTAGGCCTCAAATACAGAGATGTTTGGGGGTGGAGCTGTCAGGTTTCCTTCATATGTGGGCAGGGCATAGTATCCACGCTCCTCCCCCAGTTCGTCCAAATATGGTCACTTCCTGCTCCAAACCGCTCCAAACTAGCAAGATGGTGACGGACAGAATCTGAACTGTTGGTTGCTGCTTGGTTTATATCCAGCGTTATTCTCCAGAATCACCGTCGCTCCTGATCCGGTCTTCGTGTGTGTTGATTTATTGATCCGACCTTCACAGTCCGTCTCTGATTGTACACGATGAAGGAGGCTTCGTCCAAATATTAAAACTGCACATTTTCCCGTGACCCTCCCACACACAGCTGGCCGTGAAGTGAATAACACGCTTCAGCAAACACAACTCAAAAGGCTTTCTGTCCATTTAATAAAAGAGCTTTATGTAATGGACTCACTCTGGAAACCGTTTCAGGAACATTCGATTCTCTGAGAGGACACGGACAGTTTGAGACCATTATTCTTTCTCACCTCATCAGTTCTGTAGCAGGTCAGAGGTTCGATCCGTCAGACACACTGAGCGCGCTCAGTCAGCGCAACATGCGTGGAACACAAGAGATGCTGTTAAAGTCTCTTGACGGCAGCAGATAGAAAGTGTCTCTGTCATCGACGGCTTTTGTTCCTGAACCTGAACAATGTTTCCAGGTGTGTCAGCTGATTTGATCAAAACTGCTGTCTCTGCGCAAAAAAAAAGATACAGATATAAGTTTCAAACCTCAGACAGCTGAAAGCTGCTGTATGACAGTCAAAACTGAACCTCCCTGTCTGTCTCTCTGTCTCCCTGTCTGTCTCTGTCTGTCTCTCTGTCTGTATGTCTCTCTGTCTGTCTCTCTGTCTGTCTGTCTCTGTTTCTCTGTCCCTCTGTCTGTCTCTGTCTCTGTTTCTCTGTCCCTCTGTCTGTCTGTCTCTTTGTATCTCTCTCTCTGTCTGTCTGTCTCTCTGTCTCTCTGTCTCTCTGTGTCTCCATCAGATGTTCTCCCAGTCGATGTGAACATGGCGGTCTCTGCAGTCAGTCCTGGACCGTCTTCCTCTGCAACTGCTCTGACAGCGGCTACAGCGGAGCCACCTGCCACAGCTGTGAGTCACATGACACACCAACAGATCACATGACACCAACAGATCACATGACACACCAACAGATCACATGACACACCAACAGATCACATGACACATCACATGACACACCAACAGATCACACATCACATGACACACCAACAGATCACATGACACACCAACAGATCACATGACACATCACCACACCAACAGATCACATGTATTTCAAACTAAAATTAAAATTAAAGGAAACGTTCTGCAGGTAGAAAAACAGAATTAAATGTACTTAAAGCATTAAAACACAGAAACGCTGTAATTCCAGCAGCCGCCCTGTTCAATAATTAGAGGCGTGTTTCATCTTTAGCATCCAGGAGTCATAACAGAACAAAGTCTTCATCCTGTGTGTCACCATGGTGACGTTGTCGTTGTGATGTCACTCTTCTCCTCCCAGCCGTGTACGAACAGTCGTGCGAGGCGTACAAACACAACGGGAACACGTCGGGACATTTTTACATCGATGTGGACGGCAGCGGACCAATCAGACCACAGCTGGTCTACTGCAACATGACAGGTGACGCACACACACACACACACACACACACACACACACACACACACACACACACACACACACACACACACACACACACACACACACACACACACACACACACACACACACACACACACACACACACACACACACACTCATACACACAGACACACACACACACACACACACACACACACACACACACACACACACACACACACACACACACACACACACACACACACACACACACACTCTCCTCTAGTAATGGTGTCACTTCCTGCCCTGCAGAGGAGAAGACGTTGATGGTGCTGCAGCACAACAACACGGCGCTGACCAGAGTCCGACCGTCTGCAGGTGGAAACCAGCTCTCAGTCCACTTCCACTACTCGTCCAATGAGGAGCAGCTGCTGGCCGCCATCAGCCAATCAGAGCACTGCGAGCAGGAGCTGTCCTACCACTGCAGGAAGTCCCGCCTCCTCAACTCCCCAGGTGAACCCCATTTTATCGTCCTCCTCTCCTCTTCCTCTCTGAGTTTTATGTTCAGAACAAAAACTTGAAGTAAGACACTGATATTTGTGTGTGTGTGTGTGTGTGTGTGTGTGTGTGTGTGTGTGTGTGTGTGTGTGTGTGTGTGTGTGTGTGTGTGTGTGTGTGTGTGTGTGTGTGTGTGTGTGTGTGTGTGTCTCAGAGGGCTCTCCGTTCAGCTGGTGGCTCGGTGGTCCCGGTCCCGGTCGGGTCCAGACGTATTGGGGTGGAGCTCAGCCAGGTAGCCAGCAGTGTTCCTGCGGCCTGCAGGGCGACTGTGTGGATCCTCAGCACTACTGCAACTGTGACGCTGACCGCACCGAGTGGTGAGGACCTTTAATAACAGACAGGATGAATGGACCTTTAATGACAGACAGGATGAATGGACCTTTAATAACAGACAGGATGAATGGACCTTTAATAACAGACAGGATGAATGGACCTTTAATGGCAGACAGGATGAATGGACCTTTAATGACAGACAGGATGAATGGACCTTTAATGACAGACAGGATGAATGGACCTTTAATGACAGACAGGATGAATGGACCTTTAATAACAGACAGGATGAATGGACCTTTAATAACAGACAGGATGAATGGACCTTTAATGACAGACAGGATGAATGGACCTTTAATAATAGACATGATGAATGGACCTCTAATAATGGACAGGATGAATGGACCTTTAATAACAGACAGGATGAATGGACCTTTAATCACATTTATTAACAACATGATTCATGTTTTCTCTTTTGTTTAGTCCCAAAGTTACGACTGGTTTGTTTAACCGCATTAAAAAAAAAAAAAAAACATGATGTGAAACAATGTTGCCACAAATATTACTTTAAAGATTTAAAAAACAAATATTAATGAATAATCTGTGTTTATTTTCAAACACAAACATGCAGTTTTTTTCAGGAAGTAAAAGTAATGAACATTTAAATAAAAAAAGAAACATGTTTGGTTAATGATAATATCTAAAAATATTAATATGTAAATCAGCCAACCTTCAGTAAAAACCTCTCTGAGTCTGACGTCCTTCAGACCAGACTGACGAGCTCTGCTTCACTCGTACCTCCGGCAGTTTAACAAGCAGCGAATCAGCTGCAATAAATGGAGCAGAGGAAGGAACACAAACAGTTTTAACCTTTCCTCATGAAGTAAACAATCCCAGCATGCTTCACTTCCTTCCAGCTTGTCTCCGTCCAAACGGTTTTATTTTTACAGAGCGGAGCTGCTGCTCAATATTTCATCAGACTCTGAGTGCTGCGTGTGTTTTAATGCTCGGACTGAAGGAGAACAGATGATGTGAAGTGCGTGAAACAAGAGGTTAATTTTAGGACTTGTGATTGGCAGCTGGTTCTGATTTGAGACCTCACCTCCACTCTGCAGGGTTTTCATTCGGCGTGTAATGTTGTCAGAGTGATGCAACATTAACAACATTCACACCGCAGATCTGAGGACAGTTTGTTTATCTTCTTCTTCTTCATCCTCCTACAGGACCGAAGACACGGGCCTGCTCGCCCGTAAGGAGAGCCTCCCCGTCAGGTCTCTGGTGCTGGGGGACCTCCAAAGGCCGGGGTCGGAGGCTGCCTACAGGGTGGGACCACTGCGTTGCCATGGAGACAGTAAGCCCGCCTTTAGTTTGTCCTCGTTGCTCACAGACTGTATATAAAGTGTTCGTAGCTTCAGGTCTGTAAAATGGTTCTGATCCAGAAGTGTCTTCAGCTGCAATACCAGCGAGTGCCACTAGAGGTCGGCTCCAAAAAGCCTCCGGCTCCATAGACTCCCATTCAACTTCTCTCATCAAATCCAAAGTGAATAAAATGTGTCCATCAGTTATCTCGGTGTTGTTAGCTAAAGTCACTCCTTCTTCTTAGTTTTCTGGAGGTCCATCTGAAAATAATCCCTCATTCATTAGAAAAGAAGATTCAAGAACACCTGTTTTTGGGGGCGTGTCTGTTTGATTGACAGGCCTGTGGTGCAGTCAGGTTACAGCTGTCGGTGGGCGGGACGAAGTATCGTCAGGTTTCCGATCAGATCGGTCAGATTCACCGCTGGCTCCTCCCCCAGCTCGTCCAAATATGGTCACTTCCTGCTCCAAACCGCTCCAGAAAAAGCTTTGTTTTCAGGCTCAGCTCCTCATCAGGTCCGGTACAACGTACAGTTACATCTTTTTCCATTAAAACCAAAAAAATCCTTCAGTCATCAGTTTCCATCACACTGTAAATGAAAGCATCAACTTAATGTGAAGCAGCAGCCGGTTAGCTTAGCATAAAGTTAGGAAACCAGAAACTCATTAATGAACGTGCCTTTTCTCATTTGTTTAACCTCTGGAGAAAGATTATCAGAAGTGTGTCGGTAACGTTAAACATTGTTCAAACTGAAATTAAAACCTAAAACAACCCGTTCTGACCCTCATTTCCATCACTTGTCTTCACTCATTTGTTTTTAAGGTGATTTCCCTTTTTCTATTTTTCTCAGAGAGCTTCTGGAACGCTGCGTTTTTCGACAAGGAGACGTCGTACCTCCACTTCCCGACGTTCCACGGAGAGCTGAGCGCCGACATCTCCTTCCTGTTTAAGACCACGGCGTCCTCCGGTGTGTTTCTGGAGAACCTGGGCATCCGAGACTTCATCCGCATCCAGCTGAGCTGTGAGTACCGCCGGAGGGGAAGACACGGATTCAGCGGATGCTTCTGTATTTGTGTGATCAGTTTGCAGCTCTTTTACAATTCATTTGATTTCTCTGCATTCAGATTAAAGTGTTTGAAATTGTCTGGAGGCTTCACAGAAGAGGACGGTGACGTTTCCATCCATTCACGACTTTATTTTAGTTCCCCCCCCCCCATCCCTTCCTGTGTCTCTTGTGTGATGCACCTCAGGGGCTCATTCAGATTACGACTGTAATCCCCAGCAGGGTGTCATTGAGTTTATAGGAGTCATAACGGTACGGCTGGTTGTTGGATGTATGTTTACGGCCAAATATACAGTCCATCCAGAAAGTATTCACAGCGCTTCACTTTTTCCACATTTTGATATATTACAGATTTATTCCAAAATGGATTAAATTCATTTTTTTCCCTCAAAATTCTACACACAATACCCCATAATGACAATGTGAAATACATTTTTTTTTAAATTTTTGCAAATCTATTAAAAATCAAAAACGAAAAAATCACATGTACATAAGTATTCACAGCCTTTGCCATGACACTCAAAATTGAGCTCAGGTGTTTCCTGTTTCCACTGATCATCATGAGATGTTTCTACAACTTGATTGGAGTCCACCTGGTAAATTCAGTTGATCGGACATGATTTGGAAAGACACACACCGTCTATATAAGGTCCCACAGTGGACATGTCAGAGCACAAACCAAGACATGAAGTCCAAAGAATCATATGTAGACCTCCGAGACAGGATTGTATGGAGGCTCAGATCTGAGGAAGAGTACAGAAACATTTCTGCAGCATTGAAGGTCCCAATGAGCCCAGTGGCCTCCATCATCTGTAAATGGAAGAAGTTTGAACCACCAGGACTCTTCCTAGAGTCGGCCGCCCGGCCAAACTGAGCGATCGGGGGAGAAGAGCCTTAGTCAGGGAGGTGACCAAGAACCCGATGGTCACTCTGACAGAGCTCCAACGTTGCTCTGTGAAGAGAGGAGAACCTTCCAGAAGGACAACCATCTCTGCAGCACTCCACCAAGCAGGCCTGAATGGTAGAGTGGACGGACGGAAGACACTCCTCAGTAAAAGGCTCATGACAGCCCACCTGGAGTTTACCAAAAGGCACCTGAAGGACTGTCAGACCAGGAGAAACTAAATTCTCTGGTCTGATGAAACAAAGATTGAATTCTTTGGCCTGAATGCCAAGCGTCATGTTTGGAGGAAACCAGGCACCGCTCATCACCTGACCAACACCATCTCCACGGTGAAGCATGGTGGTGGCAGCATCATGCTGTGGGGATGTTTTTCAGCAGCAGGAACTGGGAGACTAGTTAGGATGGAGGGAAAGATGAATGCAGCGATGTACAGAGACATCCTTGATGAAAACCTTCTCCAGAGCGCTCTGGACCTCAGACTGAGGCGAAGGTTCATCTTCCAACAGGACAACGACCCGAAGCACACAGCCAAGATAACAAAGGAGTGTCTTCGGGACAACTCTGTGAAAGTCTTTGAGAGGCCCAGGCAGAGCCCAGACTTGAACCCGATTGAACATCTCTGGAGAGATCTGAAGATGTCTGAGCACCGACGCTCCCCATCCAACCTGATGGAGCTTGAGAGGTCCTGCAAAGAAGAACGGGAGAAACTGCCCAAGAATAGGAGCCAAGCTTGTAGCATCATACTCAAAAAGACTTGAGGCTGTAATTTCTGCCAAAGGTGCTTCAACAAAGTATTGAGCAAAGGCTGTGAATACTTATGTACGTGTTATATTTCATTCTTTATTTTTAATAGATTTGCAAAAATTTTAAACAAACTATTTTCACTTTGTCATGATGGGGTATTGTGTGTAGAATTTTGAGGAAAAAAATGAATTTAATCCATTTTGGAATAAAGCTGTAATATAACAAAATGTGGAATAAGTGAAGCGCTGTGAATACTTTCTGGATGGACTGTATATTGAGTCATTTCAAAATAGGGCTGAATGACCCAGCGAGGTGTCCTCGTGCCTGGACCGTTATTACAGCGCAGCAGGAAGCACGCGTTTATGTTGCGGGTCGTTTAAATCGTCGTGTTGGACTGTTGGAGCTCTTTAACTCTTTACTTGTTCAGTTTGGTTCCGTGTTCGCTGGTTGTTTTCATGTTGTTGCATTTTTGGAGGAAGTCGTGTCAGACGTGGGATTTAAAGGACACACAAAGAAGCGTCTCTCCTCGGGGAAATCACTGCCAGCGTTGTTGTTCCCGCTCTGTTCACGTCGCTCTGAAACTCTGACAATGATTTGTAAACGAGGTTAGCGCAGGATGTCGGGATATTGTTTCATCGTGCAACACATCCTCAGCTTCCAGCAGCACAACACGAAGGATGGTGGTCTGCTGCTCCTAAATCTTTTCCTGTTCATGGAGGGAACCGAGAGAACCGAGATACAGAAGTTCAGCGCCGAGGAGCTGTCCACGGTGCTGAACCAGCCTGGCTGAGGCGCTGTCCCTGGTCCTGAATCATGATGCTGGC
>NW_027210678.1:567500-592500 GCF_029030835.1 Brachyistius frenatus | reverse complement strand
TGGAAATGAACACTTAGTTTTGTCAGTTTTATTTTGAAAGGAGACTTTATGATGTCATACTTTTAAGAGAGCTTCTTGTTCATGTTTTTTGTTGAAAAATCTCAGGAAATGCTGCAAATATTACTTGAATTTACATTAATTATTAGAATCCTGCAGCAACTGATGATTATTTCTGAAAAGCCTCCTTCCTCTCGCTACCTTCGTCCTCTTCCTCCTCCATGTCTCCTCCTCCTCCTTCACATCTCCTCTTCCTCCTCCACGTCTCCTCCTCTTCCTCCACATCTCCTCCTCCTCCTTCACGTCTTCTCCTCTTCCTCCTCCACGTCTCCTCCTCCTCCTTCACGTCTCCTCCTCTACCTCCTCCACGTCTCTTCCTCCTCCTTCACGTCTCCTCCTCTTCCTCCTTCACGTCTCCTCCTCCTCCTCCTCAGTTATCACTCTTCCTACTTTTATAACCTAAAATTTTAAATTTTCCTTCTTCCTCACTCATCTTCTTTCAATTACTTGGCTCTCTCTTCGTCTCCTCCTCCTCCTCTTCCTCCTCCTCTCCATCAGATCTCTCCTCCTCTCTGACTTCTCCCCGTTGGTCTCAGCTGCCTTTTAATCCGTCCGGCCGTGATGTCGTCGGGTTTTTCTGAAGCTCTGCAGAATAAAACATCTGAATTCAGTCCAATAATCCCGTTGCATCTTTTAGACTCTTTGAATCCAGAGTTTAATCAAACGAGCTCGTTGCTGCTGGATTGTCTGGAAGTGGATTTTCTTCTGTTTTTTCTTCCTCTGGTGTTAACGAAGGTGAAGCTCTGAAACTCAAGAGTCCGTTTAAATCCCTGCGAGCGTTTCTTCCTCCCGAACACACGGCTGCTGTCGGCCGACGTGTTTGAGCTCTTCCATCTAACAAACAGCCTTTTTAATAAAACCGTGAATCCTAATCCGGAGGGATTAAATCCAATTAAATGTTGTAATTATGTTAATATGTATGCATTCGAAGGACGACATGTAATTTCTGACTTTCTCTTTTTAATCTTAGAAGCTCAAAAGAAATCACAGCGCTCAGTGAAGCTGCTCTGAATATGAGTTGAGTTATTGATCACATGTCAATCAGTTTTATTATCAGGTCGTCGTTCTGATTCATCGTCAGCTGAAAAACATCAGAGCTGAGATTAGAGGAGGAGAGACTTTAAAATGGAAGAAACTTTCTGTGTGTGTGTGTGTGTGTGTGTGTGTGTGTGTGTGTGTGTGTGTGTGTGTGTGTGTGTGTGTGTGTGTGTGTGTGTGTGTGTGTGTGTGTGTGTGTGTGTAGATGTTCTGGAGGTGAGGTACCGGCTGGACAGCAGCAGAGATGTTGAGGTGTTGAGGAGCAGCGTGAGGAGTCTGGCGGACGGACGGCTGCACAGCGTGAACATCAGGAGACTGACGGACTCGGTGTCCGTGCAGGTAACCTCACACACACACAGACACACACACACACACACACACACACACACACACACACACACACACACACACACACACACACACACACACACACACACACACACACACACACACACTTCAGGCAGTCTTCTCATCTCTTCCTTTTGCTTTCAAAATAAAAGTTGGAGACACTTTGTCTTCATCACTTTAAAAATCTAAAATGAGTTGATGATGTCCGTCCTGAGTTTTTCTCTCAACATTAAAAACTAAAACGTCTCCGTCATCTCGCTGTTACGACTTCACGGTGAGAAACGAGTCCTGAAGGAACAAACACCAAAACATGAGCTCATCATTTTCCCCGTCGTACCACTTCCTCACCAGCGTTATATCTCCCTCCTCCTCCTGCAGCACTCTGCTGCTCCTCGTTGGTGCGCAGCAGGAGCAGTCTCTGAACGTTCTGATCCGACCTCCTGTGTTCTGGTTCTCCTCTGGTCAAACATCCGATGCAGGAAATCTCTTCTTTCTTCCAGATCGACCAGAACGCCAGAGAAGACTTCAACCTGACGTCCGGCGGAGAGTTCAAGGCCATCAGGTCTCTGGTGTTGGGCCGAGTTCACGGTAAGGAGGAGGAGGAGGAGGAGGAAGAGGAGGAGGAGGAGGAGGAGGAGGGAGGAGGAGGAGAAGGAGGAGGAGAAGGGAGGTTTAACCCCGTCATGTCGGTATGTTGGTTCTTCAGCAGATCAGTGAAAAGTACTGAACTGGAATCAGCTGCTGATTTCAAACTTTACTTCTAGTTTGTATCATCAGATCAACCGAAAGCGTTTTACAGATTATTCTTCTTATATCGATTTTCAATACATCCTCTTTCTTTCTCTGCAGACTCCGAGGACCGGAACCCGGACCTGGACCCGGACTCAGACTCAGACCTGGACCGGCTGGCGTCTCTGGGTTTCACCGGCTGTCTGTCGGTGGTTCGCTTCAACTCCATCAGCCCTCTGAAAGCAGCTCTGCTCCACCCAGACACGAGCCCCGTGGTCATCAGCGGGCCGTTAGTCCGGTCCAACTGCGGCTCCGCGGCTTCAGCCAATCCCTACGCAGCAGAGAACACACACCACCTGTCAGGTAGGAGAGGGGGGCGGAGCCTGCAGTAATCCCAGCTTTATTACACCACATCATATTGGACATATTCTCTGTGATTAGAGCTGCATGAATCTCCTGCTGGTTGTTTGATGATTTGATTTATTTCTTCGTTCTCCTCCAGTTTGATCTTCTGTCTCATCTGAATGAAGTTCTGATTTCTGGTTTCCTTCCTCACTTCCTCATATCATTCTCATCAATCCTCTTCTGTTCTGGACCTGATTCCTCCTCCTCCTCCTCCTCTTTCTCCTCCTCCTCCTCCTCTCTGCTGTAGACCAGTCTGGTTCTGTGGGTTCAGGCGAACCTTTAGTGAACGCCATCAGGACCGACTCGGCTCTGATCGGAGGTACTGAACTCTTTCACTGTTCTGAAATCTTTTTCAGCTTCTTTTTCAATCCCTCCGTTGATGCGCTGTTGTCACGTGTTAAACTCTGAAGCGTTTCCTTGGTGTGTTTTTGGAGGTGACGGACGGAGCGTCTGTTTCGGGTGTGAAGGTTTTCTCGGGTGAACAAAGTTGAGCCCCGACGTCGAACTCTCAGAAAGAGAAAAGTCCATTTAAAACTCATTTAAAAGTTTGAATCAATCTGAGCTGCGGCCTGAAAAGGTCCAATCTATAATTGTGCAGATAGAAAAGGTGAGAACCCGAGAAAAGTCGTTTAAACTGTCTGTTAAACTGTCCGGTACACAAAGGGCAGCTGCTCTAATTAAAGCCTTGCTGGAGGTGTTTGTTGACGGGAACACGCCGTCTGTTATCTTAAAGAGAAACGCCACCGCGTCACACCACCGGCTGCTAAATTGATTTCAGGCAGATTCTGGAATTCCAATTAAACGAAACCTCTCGTCTTCCCAAATGTGCTCGACGGAGCGGAAGAGATTTAAAATGGTGTCTAATGTCCCGGAGAGTTTGATCAGCGCGGTGACGATCAACACATCAGGAGGGAGCGTCCGTCCGCCGCAGCCGAGGACAAATCTGACATCTTGAAATCCGTCCACAGGTGTCATTGCCGTCGTCATCTTCGCGGCGGCGACCGGCCTGGCGGTGACCGCCCGCCTCCTCTACCGGAGGAAGGACACGTACGGGAAGCAGGAGGTGAAACAGGTGCAGCAGGAGGACGGCCCGGACTTTCCCTTCAACGACCAACCGGACTCTCAGAACCTCTCCGCCCAAAACCCCAAGGAGTATTTCATTTAATACGACCTTTGACCTCGCGGTGACCTCGCGGTGACCTCGCGGTGACCTCGCGGTGACCTCGCGGTGGGACTCTCCTCCGGCAGGAGCGGCTCCGCGTTGTGAAGAAGAATCACGGTGTTGTCTTTACTGTAAATTGTGAATATTCTGAAACAGCTGTGGACTTTGAGATGTTCATATTCTTACCTGTAAATATAAAAACAAAAAAATGTACACGGTGACTTCATGTGTTTCTCTGATGGACCAATCAGTGTTTTTATTGTGTACAGACAGGAAATGTGACGCTTTCCTCTGGTGGGCGGAGTCTGAAACTGGTGGACTTCACTTCCTGTGGGAGGGGCTTGTCCACCTCTCTCTGACCAGCTCTGGATATTTTGTCAGTTTGAGATCGTTGGTCTGAAGACAGAATATTCACTCTTTAGTTCCACCTGACAACAACCAGCATCCCAAAATGATTTTCAGTGTCCCACACTTTGAAAAGTTCCCATCACTCAGCTGTATTTAATAAACCAGCAATCTGATGTCAGCTTTTACCTCACAGAACGTGACTGTCGACTTTAAAGTTTAAAGTTTTAGGAAAAAACATCAGACCACGAAACTAAAACAGAAATGTTTGAGTCAGAAGTCGAGTCTGTTTTCACGTCATAACGAGCTTCAGGATTATCTGCTGCCTCCCGATCAACACACGGAGAAGAGCCGACGATAACGTATCTTCATATCTGCATCTGTATTTAAAGAACGGAGATTATTGTGACGGCGGTTTGAGCTGGAAGCTTTTCAGTGTAACTATAATAATATTGTTGGTGAATAACCGTGATGTCAGTGACGTATCCAGGAGATCTGAATCCTGTTCTGGGTGTTTGGTTCCAGCCGAAATCCTGTTTGATGAAAATTAAAGGTTTTTTTCACAGATTGAGGAGGATTTTTTTATTGGGAGGATTTTAAACGTGAAGAAAAAAATTGTTTCAGCATCCACAAAAAAAATGCTTTCTCTGTTGAAACAATTAAAATTAGAAAATTAATAATAGAAAATAATTTTGTTAATTAAATCTTGAAAATCTAAATTCAGCCCCGTTTCTCTCTGTTACATGAAGCTGACCCAGAACCAGATTTGACCCAGAACCAGATTTGACCCAACTTCATCCCACTGCAGCACTTTAACGTTTGATGGATGTCAACATGAAAGCAGTGAAACATGTTGATGATGCATCACGGATCAGAACATGTCGGTTTAAAGATGATTCATCACTGATGGAGGCTGATAACTGACATCCTCAGCATCAGTGGTATCAAAGACTCACTGAGGAACACTCACATCATCAGGATCAAATAATCTGCAGTAAGAATTTAAATGTGACAGATCTGCTCTCATTTTTTTTTTAGCTGCACATAAACGTTCTACAGATTTTCTACAGCAGTCGTCTGCGTGTCCGTCGTTGTTGACTCCTCCTTCTCTGTTGCTCACTGCTCGTATATATAAAAATGTTCGCGGCCTCCGGGTCTGAAAAGTGATGCAGAACTTCAACTGTAATACCGCCGAGGGCCACTAGGGGCTGGCTCCAATAGACTCCGCTAGTTCGGAGCGGTTTGGAGCAGGAAGTGACCATATTTGGACGAGCTGGGGGAGGAGCCAGCGGTGGATCTGACCGATCTGATTGGAAGCCTGACGATACTACGTCCCGCCCACCGATAGCTGTAACCTGACTGCACCACAGGCCTGTCAATCAAACAGACACGCCCCCAAACTTAGCTGTTTCTAATCAATCAGGCTGCCAATGTGAAGAAAATACTTTAAAACTTCAGCTAAGAGGAATCCTGTGTATTCATTACATTTAACGAAACTTGGACAGAAAGTTTCTGTAAGAAAAAAGAAAACTAAATAAAATAAAGTAAGGTGTGGGTGGTTTTATTTGTTCATTAGTGCAGCTGCCACTTTAAACACTCCGAATATAAGTTTTGACAGTTTCCTATTCTCCCAATCCTGCCGCCCCTGGAGAAATGTTTCCTGCTAAAGTACGTCTGATTGTGGTGCTGCAGGAATCATTAGTCCCACCGGGAGATTTCGGTCTGAGTGGACACAACTGCCTCCCAGAAATATCACAACATACCTCACAATTTATTCAGCCAGAAATAAAAATGTCTTCAGGTAATGAATTAAACATGGCGGCAGGTGGGAATGTATTAGTGCTTACAGGATGAACATGAATAATGTATTTGCAAATGGATCTATTTAAACTGAGCTTTTTTGTTGTTGTTGTTTTCTGCTGTTTGTGTGTTCAGACTGAGGTGGAGCCGAGTTTAATTTGCCGACCGCGGACGGTTGAGACGAGGTTTTATAAAATAAAAACGTCCTGCAGGATATTTGTAGCACGTGTCGAGTGATTGGCATGTCAGAGCCGGCGTCTCGTTTCCTTCAGACCAAACACGCTGACGCTGTTCGTCTCTTTTTTTTGTCAGGTGTTGATTTTTAATGACAAATGGTTTCGACAAAACGATTGCCATGGCAACGGACGCACAAAGGACGCCGAACACGGTGCGAGCGTCAGCAGGAAGCAGCTGACGTGACAGATGCAGTTTCGTTTTAACCTGAGACACGTGTGGTGGGCGTGGCTTCTAAGGACCTGTTGTTGACGAACCAGGAAATACACATTTCTTATAAAACAGAAATTTTTTTAAATTTACATACGAATTAAATCGCCCAGAAAGATTATTGTTCAAACCGCAGGTAAATCGGATTTTGTTTCTCAGATTGGATCTTTAGGGCAGACTGTCCGCACCGTTTTGGATTTGTCGTGTCCAGACATCACCAACCTATCTGCGTGGGTTGCCGTGGTAACAACATATGCGTAGCTACCAAGCGGCAACCAGCAATGACATCAGCCGTCGGCCTATGAACGGCTATTCTGAAGCCTCCAGTTTCAAACATTTCAGCCATCGCCATCTTGTTATTTTGGAGCCAGAAGTGACCATATTTGGACGAGCTGGGGGAGGAGCGTAGTGATTAGGAACCTGAGGATGCTATGCCCCGCCCCCAAACATATCTGTGTTTGAGCCCTAATATGTAATGAATGCTGGAGTTATTTCCAGAAGGAAACACTGATCAGAAGGAGTTTATCTAACGACACCATGATGACTTGTGGGAAACATTTACTGACTTCAGGAGAGAGCTTGATGCTTTTTTGAATAGGAGTCTATTGGAGCCCCTAGTGGCACTCCCCGGTATTGCAGTTAAAAATAGTTCATGCATTTGTTCACTCAGGGTCCGTGTCATCTTTTAAAAAAAAAGATTATTTTAAAGTTGTTTTGTGTATTTCGAGCCTCCTTTTCTTGTACCTCTATAGATTTGACCTTATATTGTGCTTGCCTCCCCTTTTAGTGTAAATATTCCATATTATTATCAAGGCCTGTATATTTGTAGCTATGCATTAGAGGATATTATCAAAAACATTTTGGTCTTTAAAATCTCTGTACTGAGCAGTTATAATATTTAATTGTGATAAATGTCTGAGGTGTATTATTTTGAATACAGCGGCTGCAGACACTGAAATCTTTAATTACTTTCAATGAAAAAGATCACATGTGGAATCAACCTCCTGTAATTGTTAATTGTGGACTCCACCTGTGGCGGGGAATGTGTCCGCCCCGAAGAGAATCAATAGCTGAAACACTGATCCCCTCAACTAACTTTTTATTTTCATGAACTGCCGGAGGCCACAGAATCACGGTTTACCTTCATGCATGAAATATCATCACAAAATAAAACTTTTTTACATGGAAATTTTTACAGTAAAATAAAACTTCACTAGAAAATCTGAATTAAATGAATCTTATCTAATTTGGGTTTTTTTTTAATGAAAGCTCATTTTATTCCTGTTTATCTTTTTTGTTTTTCACAGTTAATTCTCACAAACAAAGACCAAATTTACAGTAATTCTTCTGCCCCGTTTTTGAAGCTCGTCTCTGATGCGTCTCATTCAGATTGATTTTACTTTCTCTGTTTAATTTTAAATGACTCTTGTTCTTTGCTCTCGACAATCACCCGCTCAGTGTTGTTTTGTTTCAGCTGTAGAAAATGAGTTCTGTGAGGATTCCCCAGGGAGAGGAAACTAAAGCACATTAAAGTCGGCTGTAACGCCAACCCTGGCCGAGTTCGCCTGCCGTGGTTTCACTCGTTCTCTTCAGCTCCGGTCTCGGAGGTTTTGATGAGAGTCGTCACAGCTCGACGCTCCTCGCAGCTCCAAAAACACTTCGCACGAACAGAAAAATGATCACAGGAGGAGAAATATTTGGTTTCTAGAAAGTTCTGAATGTGGGAAACATGCGGGAGTTTAACTTGATAGTAAACTGTGCAGGATGGAGTTCCTGCATTCCTTTGTTGTGTGAACAATTAAAATTTAACAATTTAAGTTTAAATCATCAGATCGCAGACAGTCAGAAAGCACAAACAACTGAAAATAGTTTACTGTGGTTAACGCCTTGACTTTTGAATTTCTAGAGAACCTAATCACCACTTTCTAATCTCCTGTGCGCCGTGTTTCCACCGGCTACAGAAAGCAGGAAGATTGACTCTTTGTGCTGCTGTGAGAACAAATTAATCCTGATCAATTCGGCTGAGTGGTTTTTAACAAACACCGTCATCAGCGCAGAATTAGAGCAGCTAACACAGAAACTGCTGCTTTTATGGGACAAGAACAAAGTTTGATTCCTGGAGGAGATTCACCTCATCAGTATTGATGAGTGTGCAAATTTAAACAAGGATGAAATCCGACTAAACGAACGGCCGTTATGAAGCCTTCAGTTCAGATTCTGTCCGTCACCATCTTGCTAGTTCGGAGCGGTTCGGAGCAGGAAGTGACCATATTTGGACGAGCTGGGGGAGGAGCCAGCGGTGGATCTGACCGATCTGATCGGAAACCTGACGATACTACGTCCCGCCCACCGATAGCTGTAACCTGACTTCACCACAGGCCTGTCAATCAAACAGACACGCCCCCAAAAACAGGTCTTCTTGAATCTTCTTTTCTAATGAATGAGGGATTATTTTCAGATGGACCTCCAGAAAACTAAGAAGAAGGAGTGACTTTAGCTAACAACACCGAGAGAACTGATGGACACATTTTATTCACTTTGGATTTGATGAGAGAAGTTGAATGGGAGTCTATGGAGCCGGAGGCTTTTTGGAGCCGACCTCTAGTGGCACTCGCTGGTATTGCAGCTTATGGCAGCGCTGCATTGCACTAGAATTTGCGTTAATTATTGCGATCGCAAGATCAAGATTTCTTGGAGGGAATGTGTATTGTGTCTGTTAATCTCTTATTGCAACCTCTCTACCAATCTACACTCTGGTCCTAAATATGCATGCTGTCCATCCTGTGTGAGTTACAGATGTGTTGGTACATCAGGCGAGTTTGCGTTCAGGCTGTTGCAGCTCCTTCTGGACGGACTCACAGCGACGAGGGAGGCGAGTCGAACGCACCGCGCCTCCCAAACCTCATCTGATATTCAAACACTGATAACCAAACAGGAATGAAAAGATTAATGAGACTGCTGAAATATTTCAGATCAACACAATGAGAAACTCAGAGCAGATAACAGAGGAGTGAAACATAAAACCAGAGGAGACAGCTGTGTTTTATAAGAGATAGAAAGGAGTCTGAAAAAACAAAGTGAAGGCACAGAGGAGACAGGAGGTGAGAGGGCAGCGTGGTGAGGAGGAGGAGGAGGAGGAGGAGGAGGAGGAGGAGGGCTGACGGCTTCACAGACTCAGCTGGAAGTTCTTTCCTTTGTCTGACTGCTGATAGAAACATCAGAGCGCCTCCTCCCCGACTGATGGCTGGCTATCAGCCGTCTGCAGGAGAGCAGAGACGGACAGACGGAATAACAAAGAAAAACATCACTTTCTTAATCTTTAAATTCTTCCTGATGTTTTTTTCTCCGTCAGACTCAAAACGATCATTTAACGGCACTTCTGATCTTTTTTTCAGGTGAAAGAAAGGACGAAAACACGGGACGAAAGATTTCAGAGAGATTAGACATGAGAAAGCCAGTAAAAAGCACTCACACTGAAATGATCTGAACTCACTCTTTGTGTCCATAAACATTCCCTATTGTTTTTCTCCAATTTGTGAAACTTCTGTTTTTGTGCCAAATCACCTGCTCAGAACTTCCTACTGCACTTATCTTTGTTTCTGCTCCAGAACAACCGCGGGCCTTTTATCTTTGTTTTTCTTGCAGCTCTCTCATTATTTCTGTCTCTGATGTACAGAATAATCAGAACGGGCCGCTTCCGACCAACAAAACCAACAAAACCAACCCTGAGACACTTCAGACCTCCTCTGAGTGGAGACAGACGAAGGGAAGTTCCTGGAAAAGATGGTTTTTAAATAACCGCCATCCATTAACCAAAATATTCAAACATATATGAAGACTCATCAATTTGTCATTTAACAACTTTACAGTCCTTCTGTTGCATTAATGTCCCTCCAGGGCTTCTGCTGGATTTCTGTAATTAGAGGTTTAACAAGGCACCAGCAGTAATTTCATTATTTTTTTTTCCCAACATTAAGAGGAATTCATGAAATGATTGAAAGAAAAGATGAAGGATGCCGTCAGATTTCGTGTCCTTCTTCCAGCGTTGCTCACAGAAGCTCCTTCAGTTGGACTCAAAAGTGTCAACTCTAGTTTTCTAAAACGTCTCATCGGAGAACAATAAAACAGATTTCATGTGCAAATAGAAGACGTGAACAGTTGCAGGAGGGTCGTTAGCGTCGGGTCTCGTCTCGGTTCGGGAGGCTGCTGGTGATTCTGCTGATTGTTACGTCCTCTCTGTGATTCCCTCTGAGAACGTCGGAGTGCTTTCAGGGTGAAGACGAAGATCGGAGGCTCCAAACAGCTTCTGGAGACACGAACGGGGACGAACGGCGTCTGATTGTGGGGGAGAAGTGAATCACAACAACACCGAGGCGCCCCGCGGCGACTCCTCGCCGCCTGACCCGCGCCGACACGGGTCAGCGCACCAGATTGTTTTGTGGTCACGGGGAGAAGAAAATAAAACCCGAGTTGGGAAAGCTGAGGAGCAGCTCTGCGGCCGTCAGACACTAATTGGTTTTTCTGCCTGAGGTGGACAACAGAGCGAGCGGGCTGCTGGATCCGGGCTGCAGCTGCTGGTGATTGACAGTTTAGGGGTCAAGAGATGGAGCTCAGACCGAAGCAGGAGGCCAGGCGGAGTTAGACCGGTTGGTTTGGTGGGGAGCTGCAGGGGTCTGAGGCGCGGGGGGGTGAGGGGGGTGCAGCCTGCAGGACTGCTAACTGTCCAGAATCGAATCACAGCGATCTCCTTTCACCTGATCCTTAAAATACTTTGATCATTTTCAGCTGCATGTTTGTTGAACTATAAATAAAATCCACATGACAATTTTCTGAATAACGACTTAAAATGAACCGTTTCACTTTCTCACTGAGAGTCAGACGAGAAGATCACATGTCTGTATGCTAATAATGGAGCTGCAGCTAGTTAGCTTCACTTCACAACTTGAATAAAACTGTATATTAGCTCATCTAATTAGCGTGTATGTTTTGTTATATAGTCAAATTAACCCCCCCAAAAAAACAAAGCATGAAAAATGACAAAAACTAAAAAGAACTACAAATCAACTGTTAACTGATGAAGCTAAGCTAGCTGTGAACTTAAAAAATAAAATCCAGACACGAGTTACACTTTGTTTCTGTACGTGTTGATTGACGAGCTGTAGAGATGCTGTATACTTGTATTATGCTGCGTTCAAATGTCGTCGTATTCACCTCGTACAGGAGGAGAGTCCGTATGAACGGTGCCCTCTGGTGGATAGTCACGACATCAAAACTCAACTATTTCTAGAAGCTTCGAGTTCACAAGGCTTCTGTTTGTGACGTGTTTGTGGACGTTTACAGAAAGGTCAGAGGTCATGGAGGTTCATATATAATATATTGTCATTTCAGTCACGTAGAATTTGTCTTCATAAGTTAGATAACAGCCGACGTCTGAGGAAGATGTTTAAATCATCTTTTCCCGCAGAGTCTTTGTATTACCTGTTAGCCTCTGTGGCTTCTAGACGCCATCTGCGTTGACGGAAACACAGCTGGCTAGCAGTTTCCCACTGTTCCCAATCTTTATGCTAAGCTAACTTTTCCAACAAACCAAAACATATTTAGCAAAATGTCAGATTTTGATTTACCCAACATGATGCAGTACTGCTTTTCGTGCCCGACAGTAAAACTTGAACCTCTAAACTCACTCCTCTGTTAAATTATCACACAGCTGTGTTGTCTCTGCTTCAGGCTGCACTTTTTGTCTGTTTGCACCCGACCAAACTCTCATTTTTCACAGCTAGATTGCAGAGAAAATATGATCTCTGTCACCGGCTCTCATAAATCACACAGAACTGGGCTCGTCGGGCGCCGCAGCAACGTTCACACAAAACTATTCTACGGCGTTCAAGAAAAATAAAGCGTCTCTCAAAAGACTCAAATCATGTTTAATATTGGAGACATTTTGCACCCAGTTTAGTTTCTGTTACTTTCAAGGTCATTTTCCACCAGAGGCTGTTAAACTGCGGCTCCTCGGAGGACAGCTCTCGGAAGCTCATCACTCGTGTTTGAGACGAGGACGCCGGAGACTTGTCTCACTGACACCGAGCGGAGAGGGACCAGACGGAGGATTTAGCCCAGAGCTGGACAGACATGTCAGGAGACAAACGCAGCCCGAGGCTGGAGAAAAAGACACAAAGGGAACTTTAAATCAACTGAAAGACTTTTTACTCGACGAGCTGTTGGAATGACCCTCGGCTGGTTGGAGGACTTCACCTCGTCCAACATGTCTGGACTGCACGAGGACTTCCTGTCATCAAACCACAGAGGAGTCTGAACTGCTGGAGTGATGTCAGCTCTTCAAGCTTCAGCAGCTTCACTTATTTCCTCTCTGCACTAGAAAAGGGTCCCAGGAAGGCAGCAAAGTGAACTGAGGCATGCTGTTGTGATATCCAGTCTAAGGAGAGGAGTCACACAGCGGACAAGTGACTCTACATGAGAACGGCCTTCTTTCTCTCTTTTTATAGTCTATGAATGTTGATCGGGAAAAATCTCAGTCATCAGATGGATTTCTGTTCAATTTAATGGTCAAAATTGCCTACATATCTAAATTATTAACATTCCCCCTCAACCGTAACTGACAGCAGATATATTCTTTGTTTCTATATTACAGTCACAGACGGTCTGTTCTGGAAAGATACGTCACCTTAGACTCTTTTTATTAACTGACGGGCGGACCGATCAGCAACCAGTGTCGGTGGCTAAGCGTGTTTGTCCCGCCCCTCCTTCACGTTGAACGTGTGTGAAACAGCAACTGTTTTCTCGTATGACCTCCATTAAAGTGGTTTCATACAAAAATAAACTAATTTAATTACATCCAGTGGCTGCCCCCTCTTATTCATTACGTTACCTGCTTTTTAAACCTGTTATCTTTCTGATAAATTCTGATAAATAAATGTCTCATTTTAAACGTGTTTAATAACCTCAAGCCCTAAACATTTATTCATTGTTATATTAGTCATCTAGAAAATGAGGATTGATAACCGCTTGTTTCTCTCAGTCAGTTTCAGCGCTTCACGTTCATTTTAAATCCGTCTCTCTGGATTTTCAGCTCTCACCGCCGGCACGTCGAGTTCAGCGACTTGCGGTAAAACTGGAATCCCGCTTCGGGTCAGAAGGTTGGACGAGTCTTCAGCAAACACAAAGCTTAAGCTTCAGTCGCTGAGCGAGTCGTAAAGGTGACGCTCCGATATTTCTGTCCGGTACGAGGCAGGAAAACGTGAGTTCAAACAGAAGCACTGAGATTTATATTCCTTCCTCTCCTGACCTTCTCTCCATTTACAGGACAGATTGAGACAGCAAACGCTTATTTAACGGCACCTCCTGAAAGAAATGGAGCGCTGCTCTGGTTTATAGGATGAACTGTGACGGCGGGGATGATGCAGTGATACCCAGCTGCTTCACAGGACTCACTTACTGCAAAGAGAAGAGATGGAGTTGAGCCAAATCATCATTATTCTGGTGGACGGATGAAAAGGAAAGTAGAGAAGATGAGGACGAGAGGATGGAGGGTGAAAGGAAAGGTCTGGTGGGTAAAAAGAGAGGAGGCTAATGAGCTGGAACGTCACAGCAGGGAAGAAAGATGCTCCACTACAAACTGTTCTCATCTCAGGGCATCAAATGCTGCTGTTGTTAAAGTCCACCGGCGTCTCAGAGATGCACAAAGATCCATAAACACCTGAACCACGTGGTCGGCTTCAGGAACAACATCCTGGTTTGGGTTACGAGTAACGTACCTACAATAACTTGACATATGTAAGTTTCATTTCACAAACAGCAGTCTTCTTTAAATGTTTAAGCCCCACCCACCTATACCATAAACCTGACTGCACCCCAGGCCTGTCAATCAAACCAGCCCCGCCCCCAAACATATCTGTGTTTGAGTCCTAATGTGTAATTAATAATGGAATTATTTCCAGATGGAGGGAGATTATCTAACAACACCATGATGAGGTGAGAACTTGATGCTGTCTATTGGAGACAGCCCCTGGTGGCCATCAGCGGTATTGCGCTTTAAAGGTAACCTCTCACGAGCTGTGTCATCTCTTAGATACTGTGGTTTGGATAGTGGCTAATAACAGATCAAAAAAATTTGATTGATCGTCTTAAAGATGCAAAAATCTGAAATTATAAATTGTGGAAGCCGTGTCCAAAGTGTTCAGTACATTTATTCTAATGTAAACGAATGACACTGAAGAAGTCGATACTTCTTCAGCGTGGTGAGGTGGTAAATCAAACAGCAGGAAGTGCAGACAGAGAGTTTGTCTATAAATATTGTGCCGACTGCTTCACTGTATCTACATGAGAGCTCAGCAGAGCCATTATTCAAACAGGAGGCTGCATCTCCACCCTGAGCCTGTGATGGAGTGTGTGTGTGTGTGTGTGTGTGTGTGTGTGTGTGTGTGTGTGTGTGTGTGTGTGTGTGTGTGTGTGTGTGTCAGCGTTATCTGTGAGCCTGAGAGTGTTTATGAGCCTTTTATCTGAACCCCCGGCAGACACTTCATTTACAGAACGTATGGATCATTCATAGAACCCTCCGTCTCTATCCAACCTGTTTATTTCCTCCCAGCTCTCTGAATAATCCCCGAGCTGCACACTGGAGCCTCCTCTCACGAACATTTCAGATGTAATGGTCCTTTCTTTTAGGAGCGAGATGAGATCTGCGAGACGTTTTGGTGGCAAGAAAAATCCAAAACTGCAATTCAGTCTTCTTTTGTTCCGGCGTGTCTTAAAGCTCCGAGAATGAAGTCATTTCTTTTTCATTTGCAGTGGATCAATCGACCGCTGTGAGAGGGGTCATTATCTGGAATGGAAAAGACTTTATAACCTAACTCTGCAGCACAGGAGCATTTTGAGCCTCTTTTAGCTTGTTGTTTTGGTAGTGGAGCACATTTAGTTTCACCATCAACAGTCCTCAACTTCATTTCCAGCTACAGCAGGAAGCAGAAGAGGAAAAATAAACTCGGTAACGAGCTGTCCAGCACAAAATGACACCGTTATACAACAGCTGGTTATAAAAACTAAACATATCAGAGATGAAGGAGAGCAGATTAAAAAACATATCATTTAGGAGGAGGAGGAGGAGGAGGAGGAGGAACTGAGAGCAGCTGCTGAGGGGCTCCTGACTGACAGACGGCTTCTCCCTGCTGCTCCGCTGCTTTAACAACACTTCTTCAGCAGGAAAAACAAAATCACCGGGACAAACCTCAGCAGGAGTCCACACACACACACACACACACACACACACACACACACACACACACACACACACACACACACACACACACACACACACACACACACACACACACACACACACACACACACACACACACACACACACACACACACACACACACACACACACACACACACACACACACACACACACACACACACACACACACACACACACACACACACACACACACACACAGACAGACACACACACACACACACACACACACACACACACACACACACACACACACACACACACACACACACACACACACACACACACACACACACACACACACACACACACACACACACACAGACACACACACACACACACACACACACACACACACACACACACACACACACACACACACACACACACACACACACACACACACACACACACACACACACACACACACACACACACACACACCCACACACACACACACACACACACACACACACACACACACACACACACACACACACACACACACACCCCTCCATGCAGTCCAATCAACCATAAAAACTGAATTTCATCCCTGAAAGAGAAAACTGAGGGGATGCATCGACTGGATGGACATTAGATAAAAAAAGACATGGACATACAGCAGGTATGTATATGTGTGTGTGTGTGTGTGTGTGTGTGTGTGTGTGTGTGTGTGTGTGTGTGTGTGTGTGTGTGTGTGTGTGTGTGTGTGTGTGTGTGTGTGTGTGTGTGTGTGTGTGTGTGTGTGTGTGTGTGTGTCCCTCCACCAGTTCAACCTCCTGCATCCTTCAGAAACATAGAAGTCTATGAAGTGTATGAAGATGTGTAACTTCACATCATCATATAAATAATTTATGAATGAATGAATCCGTCTGAGAGCTTTAAAATCAGTCGCTGTGCAGGTAAAGAGTCGGACGGCTGAGAGGCTTCAGGGTTAAAGAGTATCACTCCTGAATTCAACACCAACATTTTCACCCTGATAAAAGTTCCTGATTAAAACTTTTTCGGCACCAATTTTAGAAAATCAATTTTAAGAAAAAGAAAATGACATTAAGATATAAATCTTTGTTTTCATACAGTTGAGAGGGGGAGAGTGTAGCTCCAATTTACAGATGTTCCATAAACGCCTCACGAAGCATCGCAAGACGCAACTCAGTTTGAGCCAGCCTCTAGTGGCCCTCAGTGGTATTGCATGTTTAGTCACTTCTGCGCTGCACGGTGACATGAGGGCGTGGCCAGCAGAATCAACACGTTCAACTCTTTGTTCCCACACTGTTCATCTTCCACGAGTTCAGCAGCTTGTCGCGGTCGAAGCCGGTCAAGTTTTGGAAATCAAGAGGTCCCCGAGTTCCCACAATGCACCTGCAGTTAAACTTTAAATAATTCCCAACACGAGAGTTTAAATGGTGTGTGTCACATCCATTCAGCCTCATGTCGGGACGCTGAACGCGACCTCAGAGGTCGAGCTTTGATTGGCAGGTGTGATGTGTGTTCCCATCTGATGGAGACAAACAGACATGAGCTTTAATTACCGACAGCTATTCCAGCTCTGACGCTGTTTGTGTCTCTCTGCACTCCAGCAGGCAACGAAGAAGACGAAATGAATGTTATCAGCATCTGTGCAGCACTTTACAAAAAAAAGAAGCTCCACGGCAGATCGGACTCTTTGTTTCCGTCCCTGCAGAGACGATCGGTCCTCACGAACCTGCAGCTGGAGGACACCACCATCATTCAGACGTCTTCTTACTTATCAAACACAACCTGAACTCTGGAGCACAAACATAAATCAGTCGTGAATCTCTTTTTAAAAACTCCAAACTTCACTGCACGTGGAGTCTAAACAAACCATGAGGACACGCAGGTGTTTTCAGCTGCTGCAGGTGAGTGACAGGTGTTGGTGTTTAGCGGAGGACAGAAGATCCATTAAAGGAGCAAATCCAGAACCACTGAGTCTGTTTGTTTGTCTGAATAAGTGTAAAAATATGATTTATTCTTGTTCAGGCTGGATGAGGAAGCAGCATTTATTAAAATAACATTTTAAAACACTTCACTGACGTCGTTTATCTGACGCGAGATTAAACGCAAAGAAATCTCGTGACATGAAGGTGTCCGTAGTGTAAACTATTTGTCTGATAAATAATAATAATATTTGATGCTTTGATTATTCAGAATTAACTTGAGATCACGATGTCCAGGAATTTAAAAATAATCTTCTCGTTTAATCCAACTTTAACCACTCGAACACAAACAATATTTTAAACGTCTGTAACCCTAACCCTATGAAATATTTCCTTTGTCTACTTCTGTGTGTTTCACTGTCGACACTTTCGAGCTTTCATCTACAATATGGGAATAAATATTCTGAAGGTCTTAAAACCTGAGCAGCAAACCTCGGACCTCTGCTGCCATCTACTGGTTAAATTAGGAGGAACAGTTTCCTTCTGGTCCTGTCGAGTACACCGTCACCAAACGGACAAATCACAGCAGAGTTGGTACTAAGATACAACTCAGAAGAACCAAAGTGTCTCTGTGAGCTGCTCCACAAAGCAGAAACAATCAGTCATACTGGAGTATATATACTATGTAAACCTTAACTAAATATGATTAAAAAAAGTCACACTGTAGCATGTCGTCCAAAAGAAAACGAGACAGACGGCTGCAGGAGGACAGAGACCTGTCGTCCCTCCAAAGAATCAAACACAGGAAATCTCCTGATGATTTGTGATATTTTTATTGGGTCAGAAGGAACAGGCTGAGAACAGCTCGATGAAGAAGAGTCACGGTGTCTGTTTTCTGATAAACACACAATCTCACCTCGTGTGTTTTAAGTGTTTCTGCAGCTTCATCAAACTATTTTCTTCCTCGTAAAACATGTTGGAATCCATTTTACATCCTGTTCTGTTCATGTTTTGATGAAATGTCTTCTTCTATGTGTGAAACACTTCGAGCCACAGATCAGCTGTGAGCTTCGTTTATTTCTGCTTCTTGAGCTTCACCACGAGGTGGACGGTGACGACGGCCGACACCATGAGGACCAGGCCGACAGACAGCCCGACTGTTCTCAGCCGGTAGACGGGGAACCCACGAGAACCTGCAGGAACAGAACCAGCACAGCGTGAAGCCGAGCCTCCTCCGGACGTAGAGAACGCGCTCAGAAACTTCATTTCACAACGATTCACTGACGTGTAAAAGTTGAATTATTTTACTGCCTGTCGATCTCACCGGTCGGTTGGCGGCAGAGAGCTTTAACCTCTGTTGTATTCCAGCTGACGTGGTTGCTATGGTTACAGAAGATGGCTCCGTCGGACGGGTAAACGTGGAAAGAAGCCCCGGTGGGTGTGACCTCTGACCCCTGCCCTCCCTCCCGGCGACAGGTGTCGTTGTGACAGGTGAAGTTGCTGCAGTGGGTGATGGTGCAGCAGGTCACGTTGACGGTGCAGCAGGTCACGTTGACGGTGCAGGAGTCGGACACAGACGCCACCTGCAGGTGAACTGGAGACACTACAGCTGGAGAGGGAGGGGGGGGGCAGAGTGTCAGAGAGCAGACAGCAGATCATCTGTCGCGTGTCACATGATCACCGACCTACCTTCAACTCTCACGTCGTGTTCAGACAGCGTTTCTGTTTTATCTCCGATCAACTGAGCAGAATAAACTCCGCTGTCGGCCTCGGTGACGTTCTTCAGCCTCACAGAAAATTTACTCTCACAGATCTCAACTCTGCCGGAGTAACTTTCAGAGACTTCTTCTTTTCCTGCTTGAAATGATACTAAAGTTCTGTCTCCATTGAATCTCCAAAAAACAAGTATGAACTTCTGAGGAACACGAGCTTCATCGACCTGCAGAAGAACATCGTGTCCTTCCTGCACAAACTGAGGAGGCCCGGCAGCATCGGACCCTGCAACAGAACACGCAACAGAACACGCATCAGAACACGCAACAGAACACGCAACAGAACACGCATCAGAACACGCATCAGAACACGCATCAGAACACGCAACAGAACACGCAACAGAACACGCAACAGAACACGCATCAGAACACGCAACAGAACACGCAACAGAACACGCAACAGAACACGCATCAGAACACGCATCAGAACACCAACAGAACACATCAGAACACCATCAGAACACGCATCAGAACACGCAACAGAACACGCATCAGAACACCAACAGAACACATCAGAACACCATCAGAACACGCATCAGAACACATCAGAACACCATCAGAACACCAACAGAACACATCAGAACACCATCAGAACACGCATCAGAACACATCAGAACACGCATCAGAACACCAACAGAACACATCAGAACACCATCAGAACACGCATCAGAACACCAACAGAACACATCAGAACACCATCAGAACACGCATCAGAACACGCAACAGAACACATCAGAACACATCAGAACACATCAGAACACATCAGAACACCATCAGAACACCAACAGAACACATCAGAACACATCAGAACACATCAGAACACCATCAGAACACGCATCAGAACACCAACAGAACACATCAGAACACCATCAGAACACGCATCAGAACACCAACAGAACACATCAGAACACCATCAGAACACGCATCAGAACACGCAACAGAACACATCAGAACACATCAGAACACATCAGAACACCATCAGAACACCAACAGAACACATCAGAACACATCAGAACACCATCAGAACACCAACAGAACACATCAGAACACATCAGAACACATCAGAACACCATCAGAACACGCATCAGAACACCAACAGAACACATCAGAACACCATCAGAACACGCATCAGAACACGCAACAGAACACGCATCAGAACACCAACAGAACACATCAGAACACCATCAGAACACGCATCAGAACACGCAACAGAACACATCAGAACACCATCAGAACACGCATCAGAACACGCAACAGAACACATCAGAACACCATCAGAACACGCATCAGAACACCAACAGAACACATCAGAACACCATCAGAACACGCATCAGAACACGCAACAGAACACGCATCAGAACACCAACAGAACACATCAGAACACCATCAGAACACGCATCAGAACACGCAACAGAACACATCAGAACACCATCAGAACACCATCAGAACACCAACAGAACACATCAGAACACCAACAGAACACATCAGAACACCATCAGAACACGCAACAGAACACATCAGAACACCATCAGAACACCAACAGAACACATCAGAACACGCAACAGAACACATCAGAACACCATCAGAACACGCATCAGAACACCAACAGAACACATCAGAACACCATCAGAACACCAACAGAACACATCAGAACACCATCAGAACACCATCAGAACACCAACAGAACACATCAGAGCACCAACAGAACACATCAGAACACCATCAGAACACCATCAGAACACATCAGAACACATCAGAACTTCCATATCTCAACATAAAAGATGTCCAGAGAAAGACTGTCCCACCCTCGACCTGACTACGACCTTCAACAACTCTGTTATCCCGACCCTGACTGATAAGAACCTCGGAGACACTCGACAGTCAACTCTCTCTTACTGCCAACAGTAGTTGGAAGTTGAACTTCCTGATAGAACTTTGTAGTTTGGCTTTCTGGAAGAAATTATATTTTCTTGATTCTTGTTGTTCTGGTTTTGAACCCTCATGGTTGAAATGAACTTATTGTAAGTCTTTGGATAAAAGAGTCAGATAAATGTAATGTAATGTAATATAATGTAATGTAATGAAATGTAATGTAATGTAATGTAATGTAATGTAATGTAATGTAATGTAATGTAACACGCAACAGAACAATGTAACAGAACACAATCACATGCCGGTTGTTTCAGGGAGTTCTGGACATTTGGAACATTTTATTTCGGACACATTCAGTGAGATCAGAACTCCTTCTGGTGTTTCAGTGTTCAGACTGAAGACAGCATCAGATCCTCCACTTCCTTCTCTGTCATCTCACGTTCTTTCTCACTCAACTCTTCCTCTGGTCCAATCATGTCTGCGGTGTTTGAGCGGAGAGCCGTCGTCTTACCTGGAGCCTCGGCGCCGAGCAGCAGAGCCACAATCCCCCAGAGACGCATCGTCCTGAGTCCGAGTCGACCCACGACAGGTGAGAAGTGACGGAGCCGCCAGCAGCCGTCAGCGGCGCCTTCTTCCTGTAGAAACCACAGTCAGTCAGCAGCGACCAACACGTGACCGACACACTGATGAGGTCACAGAATCAGCTGTTTAATGAAGCCCCTTCAAATACGAAACACATTCAAGAAGGATATTATTATTATTATTATTACTATTATTATTATTATTATTATTATTATTATTACTATTATTATTATTATTACTATTATTATTATTATTATTATCTGTCCAACACGTTGTGCAGATTTTTCTGGATGAATAGTACAAATCAGATTTATTTCTAATACACTCCATAAAGTCCACAACATGCTGTCACATGACTTAGTTAGTTTTTTATGTCAAATGTGAATTCTGTAATAAGAAAATAAAACGACTCGTAAAAAGGAGCAGAAAACAGGTTTCCTGTTTGAATGTCAGCTGACCACAGAGCAACAAAACAACAAGACACACACACACACACACACACACACACTCACACACACACACACTCACACACACACACACACACTCACACACACACACACACACTCACACACACACACACACTCACACACACACACACACACACACTCACACACACACTCACACACGTGCACACACACACACACTCACACACACACACACACACACACACACACACACACACACACACACACACACACACACACACACACACACACACACACACACACACACACACACACACACACATGCACACATACACAAGAGGAACAATCAAACAAACAGACTCCAGGTGAGGATGCCTCTAGTAAACATTTTTTACAAATAACAAAACAATAACAATATCAGCCACAGAGAAGTCTTAAAGGGGAAGTAACCGAAGTACTCTCCTTAAAGGGGAAGTAACCGAAGTACTCTCCTTAAAGGGGAAGTAACTGAAGTACTCTCCTTAAAGGGGAAGTAACCGAAGTACTCTCCTTAAAGGGGAAGTAACCGATGTACTCTCCTTAAAGGGGAAGTAACCGAAGTACTCTCCTTAAAGGGGAAGTAACTGAAGTACTCTCCTTAAAGGGGAAGTAACTGAAGTACTCTCCTTAAAGGGGAAGTAACTGAAGTACTCTCCTTAAAGGGGAAGTAAGATCAGAGTTTGCTTGTTTTTTTTGCGTTTCCTGCATAAAAGCAAAAGCTGGCATAGAAAGGGTTCTTTGATTGACACTGATGAGCCAATGAAATGATCTCTTGTGTAGTAGGCGGGTCTCCGCCTCTCCCTGCTGGAGGATCTCGGGCCTGTCACTCAACCGTCTGATTTGTAGGTTTTTTTATGGCTTAAACCACCCACACAAGCTCAGATTCAACTTTGTTATCCTGACACAACAACTCTTTCTGTAATCACTTAGATACTCTCGATGACGTGGCTTTGCAAAACTGCAATTCTGTGCTCGTGAACTCCAGATGCGACCGTGTAAAGGTCACGTGCTGTTAATGTGAAGCCATATCATTCTCAACAATTTCAAAGTTTTTCAATTAATTCAGTACTGAACTTAATTAACTATATTTTATATTACAACAGAGATGATTGACAGCGTGGTTTGAACCAGAAGTTTTTTCAGCAACTGCTGACGTTCCGCTAAGTGTAAAAATATACATATAAAAATATATATATATATATAATTTAGTTTATAATGTTTTAGAATGAGTTATTTAGAATGTAAAAGATGACACATCAACGACCTCCTCGTCCTCCTCGTACCGCTCTCTCCCGCCACAAGATGGCGACAACGTCAAGCGGAAAAAAGTCCGCGAGCCACTCGACAACCCGTCTGCCTCCAGACACAAAGCCGTGACGTCATCGGAGGGACAGAGGGTGTGCGAAGGACAAATGTCTTGAAACGCATTACATCATTCTCCACTAATATGATAATATATCTGGAGCTGTGAGAGCCGTAATCCATACGAGGTGAAGGAGGGGAGGAAATGAAGTGATGGAGGAGGAGGAGGAGGAGGAGGAGGAAGAGGAGGGTCCACGTTGGAGTCCAGAGTGCAGTGCTGAAGGTTATTCCAGACATTATTCCTCAGAGAGCAGGAGGACAGAGGAGACGCAGCGAGGAGATGCAGCGAGGAAGCGCAGCTCCTAGTCTGTTTCTCCACCATCATTTTCCCGCCTTTCACAGAGGAGGAAGGAAACGATGACGAGATAAGAGAGGAGAAAGAAACGGGTGAGAAGAGGGAGAAGTGATGTAAGAGATGAAGAAGAGGAGGAGGATGGAGGGGGAGGAGGAGATGAAGAAGATGTGGTTACAGCTCAAAGACAGATGATGGAGAGATAAAAGGTTAAACGAGGAGAAGGAGGAAGATTCAGTGATGTGAGACGGACTGACAACTTGATGTGAGGGAAGAGGAGAGAAACAACATCAGATGAGGAGACAGGAGGAGGAGGAAGAAGAGGAGGAAGAGCAGAAGGAGGAGGAAGAAGAGCGGGAAGAAGAGGAGGGAGGCCCTGTGAGGTCAAAGGATGACTGAGGACAGGAAGTGAAAGGACAGAGAAGAAGAGGGCAAAGATTTAGGAGCAGGAGAGGAGACAGAAAAAGAAGGGGGAGGAGGAGGAGGAGGAGGACGGAGCACAGAGGTGAAGGAGGAGAGGAGAGGAGAGGTGGATGAGGACAGAGCAGAGAGGAGGAGGACGGAGCAGAGAGGAGGAGGAGGACGGAGCAGAGAGGAGGAGGAGGACGGAGGAGGAGGAGGATGGAGTAAAGAGGTGGAGGAGGACGGAGCAGAGATAGGACGGAGCAGAGAGGAGGAGGACGGAGAACGGAGGAGGATGGAGCAGAGAGGAGGAGGACCGAACAGAGAGGAGGAGGACAGAGCAGAGAGGGGGAGGACAGAGCAGAGAGGAGGAGGATGCAGCGTCTCACTTCGTCTTCAGACTTTCAGAATAAGAGTTTGTCAGCTGTCACTCATCATATGACGTAAATAAACACGTATGTGCGAGCAGGTCAGTGACGTGTTCTTCGTTCACTGGATGAAAATAAAAAACATAAATATGTAACAAACATTCGATTCTTCCTGCAGAAGTGGATCATATAAAATAAACCTCACAGATGTTCTTATGAAACGTGTCGTCTTTTATTTACTGTAATACTGTGAAAAAATAATTACATACAATTAAAAAAAAAAAAAAAAAAACTGAAATAAACCAAAGAACAAAAATAAAATAAAAACATTTTAATAATATTTAAATGTTTTGTAGTTTTTTTTTAATTAATAAACAACAGCAACAAAA
>NW_027210678.1:555000-562500 GCF_029030835.1 Brachyistius frenatus | reverse complement strand
GAGACGGTCCGGAGACAGGAGACGGTCCGGAGACAGGAGATGGTCCGGAGACAGTCCGGGACCACACTGAGGATGGCAGGAAGACAAGGGTTCCTCTTCGTGTCTTTTTCTTCGTCTCTTGTCTCCTCTCTCCTGATTGGCTCTCGCACATGTCGGTCTGTGTGTGTTTGAATCTGTGATGCTAACTGTATATGTGATGCTAACTGTATGATATGTTGCTATGGAAACAAAAAACAGATTCTTGAATGTTTATGTAATGAAGACTAGATTTTTTTTCAATTTCAACGTATTTTTGTGTTGATGTGTAATAAGTACTGCTGCTGTAAAAAGTCCAGGAGTGTGTGTGTGTGTGTGTGTGTGTGTGTGTGTGTGTGTGTGTGTGTGTGTGTGTGTGTGTGTGTGTGTGTGTGTGTGTGTGTGTGTGTGTGTGTGTGTGTGTGTGTGTGTGTGTGTGTGTGTGTGTGTCACACATGAGTCTGCATCCGTTGTGTGTGTCTTTGGGAATAGTCCGATGGCGGAGAGGAGTAGGAGAACCGAGTGGAGCTTCCGTACTTTCCCAGTCCCGTTTCAGGACTTTGTTGTCCCGGTCCCGGCCCTGGTCCTGGTCCCGGCCCGCTCCCCTGTCCCGTTGGATACATCTCATAGGCCGGCCCCTCCTCTATGGGCGGGGCAAAGCCCATGCGGTAGCTGGGATACTGGGTCGGGTATCCGTAGTTGTCGTAGGGCAGCTGTGTCGTGCTGTCCAGCAGGCCGCAGTCTCCGGGGTAATCTCCGGGAGACGGGAGCGCCGGGTTGGGTGGAGCCTGCTGGCTCTGAGCGACCCGGGACAAGGTGTTGAACTGGGCGTAGGTGGTGTGGGACATCCTGGAAGGCGGGCGGGGGTCGTAGCAGCCCGCCCTGGAGCCCGGCACCCCACTGGGGGGAACGGCTCCGCCGGTGGCAGCTGAGGGTCCGCTGGGCGAGACGCCGGCCGGTCCGCCGCTCGGGTTGGGAGAGCGGAACTCCCCCTGGTAGTGGACGACTCGGGACTGCGGCCGCGCCTCATCGTGGGTGGTGGCTCGGACGTTGTAGTAGCCGTTGGTCGGATCCTGAGAGCAGACGGATGATTAGTTCTTTCTTTATGAGAAGAAGAAGAATCAGTGAGACACACCAAGAACACGTGTTTCTGACATCCATCAGCAACAGTTTGTTTCAGCCATAAAGAAATAAGGAAGACAAGGAGCTGCGTTTGACCTACAAATAACTACATGAAGCACACGTATGTAAACTCGTTAAATTAAATAACCTGGAGAAGAAAAAAAAGAAGAAATAAAAAGACTTGAGTGTAAAATACATAAACAAGTTCAACAAAGTACAAATCTGAGTGTTCAGTTTGTGTCGTTGCTCTGCAGGCTGCAGTGATGCTGTTGTTCCATGTTACATACAAACATGGTGGTGAGTGATGCAGCACACAGATGTGGATGACACGTTATCACACGTTATGACATGTTATCACACGTTATCACACGTTATCACACGTTATGACATGTTATCACACGTTATCACACGTTATCACACGTTATGACATGTTATCACACGTTATCACACGTTATCACACGTTATGACATGTTATCACACGTTATCACACGTTATGACATGTTATCACACGTTATCACACGCTATGACACGTTATCACACGTTATGACACGCTATGACACGTTATCACATGTTATCACACGTTATGACACGTTATGACCCGCTATGACACGTTATGACACGCTATGACACGTTATCACATGTTATCACACGTTATCACATGTTATCACACGTTATGACACGTTATGACCCGCTATGACACGTTATCACATGTTATCACACGTTATGACACGTTATGACCCGCTATGACACGTTATGACACGCTATGACACGTTATCACATGTTATCACACGTTATGACACGTTATGACCCGCTATGACACGTTATGACACGCTATGACACGTTATCACATGTTATCACACGTTATCACATGTTATCACACGTTATGACACGTTATGACCCGCTATGACACGTTATCACATGTTATCACACGTTATCACATGTTATCACACGTTATGACACGTTATGACCCGCTATGACACGTTATGACACGCTATGACACGTTATCACATGTTATCACACGTTATCACATGTTATCACACGTTATGACACGTTATCACACGTTATGACACGCTATGACACGTTATCACATGTTATCACACGTTATGACACGTTATGACACGTTATCACACGTTATGACACGCTATGACACGTTATCACATGTTATCACACGTTATGACACGTTATGACCCGCTATGACACGTTATCACATGTTATCACACGTTATGACACGTTATGACACGTTATGACACGCTATGACACGTTATGACACGTTATGACACGCTATGACACGTTATCACACGTTATGACACGTTATGACACGTTATGACACGTTATGACAGCTTTACCTGGAAGTAAACGCTGCGCTATGGGATACAAAACATGATCTCAAACATATTCTCCGTCCCTCCGTTATCTCTCCGGGTCGGGTCACGGTGTCAGCAGGTCAACCCAGTTGGCCCAGACTTCACTCTTTTTGACTCTTTTCGTCCTGGAGGATCCAGAGGTCCGGTCAGCTGACTCCTTTCAGAACAAACTACTGGCGTCTCCCGCCTGATACTCGGTCTGAGGCTGAGCCCGGCCGCTTGTAACCACGATCTCGTTCCTCGTTCTCAGATCGAGCGCTAAATCGAAAGCTTGACTGACACCTGGAGAACGTGATCGGTTGACAGGTCTGCTCCTCTCTTCACTCCTAGAGCGCCCGGCCAGGACGGTGCCCCGGTTTCCTTTTCCGTGCGAGGTGGCTGAAGTGCGTTGGCGGCGGTTCATTGGGGTCACTCGAACCATTCTTGGTCTGGACTCTCACCTGGGACCCGTCTGCCTTGGGACACCCTCCCAGGGGCTGATTCACCGGGCAACACAGCTCCCGGCATCACAGACACTCTCAGACTCCTCCACCACGATGAGGTGGCGACTCTCGGAGGAATTTACTGTTCCGGTTATTTCAGGAAAGAGAAGATGTAGTTTGAGCCGGCTGGTTCTCAGTGGCACCGTCTCACCTGACTGGAGAACCCTGCTCATCACAGGTGAGTCTTTAAACCTGCTCTGGAGAGGCGGGGCTTCTGAACTCAGTTCAGATCGAAGGAACCATGAATCATCATGAAGAGAAGAGCTGAGAGATGAACATGACCACGGCGCTCATCTACCATGCAGAGCGTCACATCATACGTGTTCTCCTCGAAGGTCCAGCATGCACCCACCCATGTCTCACCTTGAGCTCGTACTCCTCCCGGGTGTCCCCTTCGCTCCGGACGTCCTGCTTCAGGTCCATGTCGTCTTTGAACGGCTGAGTGGAGGGAGAGAGGGAAACAGAGGGCAGAAACTAAACCATCAAACAACGAAACGAACGAAACACACACGGAGAGAGAGAGGGAGGGAGGAAGGGTGAGAGAGGAGAGGAGCAGGGAGAGATGGGGGAGGAGGGAGAGAGGGGGGAGGGGAAAAAGAGTTTCAGCTTTTTCATCCCAAGAGACAGAAAGACGACAAACGCTGAGCTGTGAGCGCCGACGAGCGATTCTGGAGGGAACACAGTGGTTCTGTGTGTGTGTGTGTGTGTGTGTGTGTGTGTGTGTGTGTGTGTGTGTGTGTGTGTGTGTGTGTGTGTGTGTGTGTGTGTGTGTGTGTGTTACTGTGTGTGTGTGGGTGTGTATGTGTATGTGTGTTACTGTGTGTGTGGTACGATGTATGTGTGTTTATCTCCTGCAGTATTTCCTCCTCCTCCTCCTCTTCCTCCTCCTCCTCCTCCTCCCCTGGTGACTCAGACGGGTTTCTACTCACAGAGTACATGGCCTTGACCATCCTGGTTGCCGTGGAGACATTGGCCACCTCCTCCTCCAGGCTGTGCGTCTCCTTGTTGACCGTCTCCACCTTGATGTCCGGTTTACCGAGCGTGACGCCGCGGCGACCTGAAGGACAGCAGAGAGTCTGAGTCAGCGAGACGACAGGTGATCCATTCATTCACTGGTCAACAGAACCAGGTCCGAACACTGGTCCTGGTCCGTTCATCTCGTCTGGGCCATATTCTGACTTTTTATTCCTCTCTTTATAAAGAAGCACCACAACGATGGAACAAGATGTCAGAAAACTTCTGATTTCTTTATGAGCTCGACTCAGTAGGTTCTGTTTCCAGCTGGTTCTGTTTCCAGCTGATTCTGTTTACAGCTGGTTTAAAGCTGGTTCTGTTTCCAGCTGGTTCTGTTTCCAGCTGGTTCTGTTTTCAGCTGGTTCTGTTTGCAGAACAGCTGGTTTACAGCTGGTTTTGTTTACAGCTGGTTCTGTTTCCAGCTGGTTCTGTTTCCAGCTGGTTCTGTCAGCATGTCAGCAGGAGCAGAAAGACTGCAGAACGGGTCGAGGAGGAAGAACTCATTTAATTCTGGCGTGGGTCCAGATCGGATCACCTTCATTAACATTGTGAGGAATGTGTTCGTCCTCTGAGGCGCCGTTCATCTTAAAATCATAACGACATCAGGACACGTTCACAGGCAGCACGAGTCCTCCGGGACCCGCATGAAGTCAGTCTAAAGGTCTGAAGTTGGACTGAAGTTGGACTGAAGTTGGACTGACGTCGGTCTGAATCCACATTCACAGGCTTATAGATGAATAGAAGCTGAATGTTCATATTTACATTATAATCAATAATAAAGTCTGGACTCTGTCTCCAGGCAGCTCGTTTTCCATCTCACACGTTTAACACGTTTGTCTCGTGTCAGATTTGATAAGTTTGGTCCCTTTGACATTTAAACAATCATTCTGAGGTGAAGTTTTATTTCCTGTCTGCAGAGGGCGTCACTGAGCTGGGACTCATGTCACAAGGTAACAGAAGATTCCCGTGGAACATCGCTGGTTTAGTTAAAGTAAAGACTTCCATCTGACGACAGACGGTTCATCTGCGGGAGTTTGTGTTTGTAACGCGGCGCTGTTATCAGCTCTGCTCCACAAAATCTACCGTCATCCCTGGAAGTCCCTGCGGGGACTCCGCCAGTCACCTTCACCGTCTCCGGCTCTTTATTTACAGCAGCGGCTCAAAGACGCGGCGGCACGTCGTCGGCTTACAGAAGCAGCTCCTGTTAATTAGATTGCTGCAGGCTGCAGAAATAACATACAGGAATTCATCTTTTAAATACTATTCACCTTCCACCGCTGCGTTTATTTATGTACCTTATCTGGTGAACAAGTGGCATCAAACATGATTCACGGAGAATAATCGTTCGATTCTTCAGAATGAAAACGTTCAGTGGGCGTTCAGGCCGTTTGCCACATTATATGAATATTCATTAATCTCATTTGAATAAAGGCTATACGGCTGGCATATGTCCCTCTATGGGACGGCTGAGTGACAGACAGGAGACAGACAGGAGAGTAACACGTCTCAGAAACACTCACTGCCTTTGCGTTGGCGGTAGAAGAAGAAGGAGAGCGCCAGCAGGAACATCAGCAGCAGGATGGAGGAGCCCACCGTCCCGCCGGCGATGATCCCCACCGGGACAATATCTGGAGGGACAGGGGGACAGAAGACAGATCTTCAAACAAAATACATGCAGCTCATTCATGAGCCTTGAAGAGGAATCTGTAAAGTTTATCCATTTATTTATTTACAGAAACATCCCTGAAACAGGAAGCTGACAGTCGGTCATCTGTGCGTTTGTCTTTGTGTAGAAGTGTGATGTGTCGACATTAGGACACGTTCACGGGCAGCACGAGTCATCCGGGACACGCATGAAGTCGGTCTGAAGTCGGACTGAAGTTAGACTGAAGTCGGACTGAACTCGGTCTGAAGTTAGTCTGAAGTCGGTCTGAATTTAGACTCAGATAGGGTGGGTCTGAAATTGGATTGAAGTCGGTCTGAAGTTGGACTGAAGTCGGTCTGAAGTTGGACTGAGATTGAAGTGGGTCTGAAATCGGACTGAAGTCGGTCTGAAGTTAGACTGACGTTGGACTGAAGTTAGCCTCTAGAAGAGGACTCTATGAAGTTTATCCATTTCTGTATTTAGAGAACCATCCCTGAAACAGGAAGCTGACTCGGTCAGAGCTTCAGACACAAACAGAACATATAACATGTAACATACACCAGGCGTGTTCCCACCTGTCTCCTCCAGCGTGATGATCATGGTTCCTGGGCCGAAGGAGTTCCAGGCGGTGCAGTTGTAGGGCGAGTGGAAGTCCGACTCCATGACATTGTTGATGGTGAGGGTGGAGAGGACGGCGCCTCCCTGTGACGGAGGTTTGCTCTGCTCTACAGTGTACCGCTCCATCAGCGTTCCTTTCTCCTTCTCCCACACGTTCTCCTTCCACGCCCACACCTGCAGCACACGTCATAGTTTCACCTCCAATCATCAAGTACCTGAGATACCAGGCGTGCACCTGGAGGCACTGCGTCACCGCGTGCAGTACACCAGGCTGTCCACCAGAGGAGCGTGAGTAAATCTGTGCAGGTGGGCGTGGCTACAGCAGACCGTGACCGAGGAGGCCGGAGTTCAACACCACCAGCAAACAGTTTTTGTGCATCATCCATCAGTGATGTCATCAACCATCAGTGATGTCATCGTTGGTTTGTGAACGTTATGAATCCTCCAGTTCAGATTCTGTCTGTCACCATCTTTGCTAGTTCGGAGCGGTTCGGAGCAGGAAGTGACCATATTTGGACGAGCTGGGGGAGGAGCCAGCGGTGGATCTGACCGATCTGACTGGAAACCTGACGATACTACGTCCCGCCCACCGATAGCTGTAACCTGACTGCACCACAGGCCTGTCAATCAAACAGACACGCCCCCAAAACCAGGTCTTCTTGAATCTTCTTTTCTAATGAATGAGGGATTATTTTCAGATGGACCTCCAGAAAACTAAGAAGAAGGAGTGACTTTAGCTAACGAGATAATGTGTGTGCAATTAAAATCTGTGCAGCAACTTTTCAGATTTGAGAAGAAAGAAATCATAAATAAAGCAGAGCAGTGACACACACATTAACTCGAGCAGGTTTTTCTACTTAAAATCTGCCAACGACACATTTTTGAGTTTTATGAAATATGAATCATGATGATATCAAATATACATCCAGCTGTGTGTCAAGTTAATGGACCTTTTAACCTGGTCGGAAACATCAAATAAAAATGTGATCAAAACTAAGGACGAATTTAAATCTTCTACTTTTCATTTATCTATCTGACGTTGTCTTCCTCAGTCTCATCTTCATCACTCAGTTCTGCTGCAGCTCCTCACACACACACACACACACACACACACACACACACACACACACACACACACACACACACACACACACACACACACACACACACACACACACACACACACACACACACACGCAGCCAGCATCACCCTCCATATTTCATGAGTCCCTGTGTCTCC
>NW_027210678.1:535000-542500 GCF_029030835.1 Brachyistius frenatus | reverse complement strand
CACGAGGAGAAGGAGGAGATGAGGAGATGTGATCTCCTGCTGACAGAGTGATCTCCATGTGGGTCATGTTCTGCATGATTTATGCAAAATTAACAGATATTACCAGAACAGAGGCTTCATGTTGGAGTGTGTAGGAACAACACACACTCAGGGGACAGGGTGTGTGTGTGTCTCTGTGTGTGTCTCTGTGTGTGTGTGTCTGTGTGTGTCTCTGTGTGTGTGTCTCTGTGTGTGTGTGTCCTGTCAGCCTGCAGCAGGGACTCAGATCACAGAGGAGAAAGCTGCACTGACAGAGAACAGAGATGTAATTAACCCTACGGGATACCCCCCCCCCCCACTGTCCCTCCTCCCCCCAAAAAAACACACACACACACACACACTCTTCTCCACATTTCTTTATATTTCCTCCTCTTCTTCTTCCTCCTGTTTCTCCTCCTCTCTGTTTCTCCTCCTCCTCTTCCTCTCTGTTTCTGTTTCTCCTCCTCCTCCTCATCACCCTCCTCCTGTGTTCATGTTGCAGTTCTGCTGCTGGGCTGCAGAGTGCTCCCATTTCAACCACTGTGTGTTGTATGTTGTGTGTGTGTCGTATGTTGTGTGTCTGTGTTGTATGTTGTGTGTCTGTGTGTGTGTGTGTGTGTTGTGTGTGTGTGTCATATGTTGTGTGTCTGTCTGTTGTATGTTGTGTGTGTGTCATATGATGTGTGTCTGTGTGTTGTATCTTGTGTCTCTGTGTGTTGTATGTTGTGTGTGTCGTATGTTGTGTGTCTGTGTGTTGTATGTTGTGTGTCTGTGTGTGTGTGTGTTGTATGTTGTGTGTCTGTGTGTTGTAAGTTGTGTGTCTGTGTGTGTTGTATGTTGTGTGTATGTGTGTGTGTTGTATGTTGTGTGTCTGTGTGTTGTATGTTTGCGTGTGTTGCATGTTGTGTGTCTGTCTGTGTGTGTGTGAGTGTGTGTGTGACGTATGTTGTGTGTCTGTCTGTTGTATGTTGTGTCTCTGTGTGTTGTATGTTGTGTGTGTGTCATATGTTGTGTGTCTGTGTGTTGTATGTTGTGTCTCTGTGTGTTGTATGTTGTGTGTGTGTCGTATGTTGTGTCTCTGTGTGTTGTATGTTGTGTGTGTGTCATATGTTGTGTGTATGTGTGTTGTATGTTGTGTCTCTGTGTGTTGTATGTTGTGTGTGTGTCGTATGTTGTGTGTGTGTGTGTTGTATGTTGTGTGTCTGTGTGTGTGTATTGTGTGTGTGTCGTATGTTGTGTCTCTGTGTGTTGTATGTTGTATGTTGTGTGTGTGTCATATGTTGTGTGTCTGTGTGTTGTATGTTGTGTCTCTGTGTGTTGTATGTTGTGTGTGTGTTGTATGTTGTGTCTCTGTGTGTTGTATGTTGTGTGTGTGTGTCATATGTTGTGTGTCTGTGTGTTGTATGTTGTGTGTCTGTGTGTTGTATGTTGTGTGTCTGTGTGTGTTGTATGTTGTGTGTCTGTGTGTGTTGTATGTTGTGTGTCTGTGTGTTGTATGTTTGCGTGTGTTGCATGTTGTGTGTCTGTCTGTGTGTGTGTGTGTGTGTGTGTGTGTGTGTCTGTGTGTGTGTGTCTGTGTGTTGTATGTTGTGTGTCTGTGTGTGAGTGTGAGTGTGAGTGTGAGTGTGAGTGTCTGAATACACACACGTGTGTATTCAGACATGAAAACGTCCTGCAGTGTGTTCTTGAATGAATATAAATGAGGAAATATATTAAAAAGATGAAGTGAATCTTTTAAATAAAATGAGAAAGAATTAGTTGAATAAGTTCTGAAAGCATCTGTGAACTGACAGTGAAGACAAACAGCACACGGCCTCCAGTCACTCTCACACACAAAGGTCAGCGCGCACACACACACACACACACACACACACACACACACACACACACACACACACACACACACACACACACACACACACACACACACACATACACACACACACCGCTGCTCCTGATTGGCCACCAGGGGCGACAGCATCCTTCCTGTTTACTGCTGCCTGCTTTATTTTATCATCCATGTAACATTGAAACAACTGAAACACACAGACACACACACACACACACACACGCAGGAACAAACACACACACACACACACACAGGGAAAACACACACACACAGGGACAAACACACACACAGGGAAAACACACACACACAGGGACAAACACACACACACAGGGAAAACACATACACACACGCAGGAACAAACACACACACACACACACACAGGGAAAACACACACACACAGGGACAAACACACACACAGGGAAAACACACACACACAGGGACAAACACACACACAGGGAAAACACACACACACAGGGACAAACACACACACACAGGGAAAACACATACACACACGCAGGAACAAACACACACACACAGACACACACACACACACACACACACAGCGAAAACACACACACAACACACACACACCCCGGCAGCTTCTCCCTTCAGCTCTCAGTGTCTCTAATTGACTTCTGCTTTCTTACATTTCATTTCATCTCGTTTTATTTCAGTTTTATTTCCTTTTTTTATGATCCCATCTTCTATTATTCATCCGTGTCTCTGTCTCTCTGATTCCTCTCCATCTGCTGATGTTTAATTCACCTCTTCATTTGGGGAGGGGGGGGGGCTGCTGCTGCACACTGTTAATTGGTTTTTAAGAGCACTAAGTACACAGACACACACACACACCTCACACACACACACACACACACACCTCACACACACACACACACACACACACACACACACACACACACACACACACACACACACACACACACACACACACACACACACACACACTCTGCCCTCCCTCCACTGTTAGAGCACACTGTACATGTCTGCTTGCATTAACGTCACCAAATGGGCACGAAATAAAAAAGCATGTGAGGAGAGGAGGGCAAGTGTGTGTGTGTGTGTGTGTGTGTGTGTGTGTGTGTGTGTGTGTGTGTGTGTGTGTGTGTGTGTGTGTGTGTGTGTGTGTGTGTGTGTCTCCTGGTGCGTGTCAGTGACTGAGCAGGTTAATGCCGTGAATGTTGCATTCGATAGAAAATTAGACCAAATGCACGGATAGATATGAGTGTGTTTGTGTGTTCTGGCACTTCTACCTTTGCGAGGACCTACTGGAGGACATGCATACAGGGACGTTTGTGGAAAGTGAGGACATTTTGGTCATTTCTAACTTTTATAAAGGTTGTTAGAGGGTTAATGTTGAGATGAGGATTACCTGATACATGTTTATCATTGTAATTTAATTCATCTTGTTTGACCAATCAGCAGCCAGCAGTGATGTCATCATCCAGCAGTGATGTCATCGTTGGTTTGTGAACATTATGAATCCTCCAGTTCAGATTCTGTCCGTCACCATCTTGCTAGTTCGGAGCAGGAAGTGACCATATTTGGACGAGCTGGGGGAGGATCTGACCGATCTGATCGGAAACCTGACGATACTACGTCCCTCCCACCGATAGCTGTAACCTGACTGCACCACAGGCCTGTCAATCAAACAGACACGTCCCCAAAAACAGGTCTTCTTGAATCTTCTTTTCTAATGAATGAGGGATTATTTTCAGATGGACCTCCAGAAAACTAAGAAGAAGGAGTGACTTTAGCTAACAACACCGAGAGAACTGATGGACACATTTTATTCACTTTGGATTTGATGAGAGAAGTTGAATGGGAGTCTATGGAGCCGGAGGCTTTTTGGAGCCGACCTCTAGTGGCACTCGCTGGTATTGCAGCTGAAGACACTTCTGGATCAGAACCATTTTACAGACCTGAAGCTACGAACTCTTTTGTAAACAGTCTGTGGTTTGATTGTTATAAACTGATTTCCGTCTTTTAAACGTCTGTAAAGTTGCTACACGGAGTGTTTATCGGAGCTGTCAGCTGGAAAAGAGGATGCCAGAACTCTGAACGATGCAATCAGTTCCATAAAACCAAAACTTTAAGCTAGAAGAGGCTAAAAGAGTCAAATAAAACTATTATTTAGTTTCACATTAGCGGTCACGGGGTTGAAAATGTGTTTTGACATGAGCTTTGTTTCCTTCTCACATTATGTGTATTTAAAAATCTCTGACGTATCGGAGCTGAAATAGAAAATTCGATTTTTAGTTTAAAGGAATTTGAAGACTCACTGATTCTCTTTTAGGAGGATTTTTAGAGGAAACAGTTTAATGCCGTATGTGAGTGTTCGCTGTGTTCCAGGACGACGCCGCAGCCGCATCATTAGCCACATCCTCCGACTCGGACCTGGACGTCAGATCAGAGGAACGGAATTAAGTCGGGAGCAGATTAGTCATTATCCAAATAACGAGCTGGCTCAGAGATGGCTTTGATTTCCCCTTCAATAAGAATTGTTGATGTGAGCTCCAGTGAGGCAGAGAGGAGATGCTGCTGCAGAGGGAAATAACCTCGTGAACAGGAGGACAGAAAAACAGGAAACGGTCCTAATGAGGACGAGTTGGAGTGATTCTGTTCGTACGGTTTAATCTGATTGTTAATAACTTAGAGACTTTCAGAGTCACAGCAGTTACTGCTGAACAAGAACCAGGCTGAACTCAACAAGCAGCTGGATGTAAAAGTAAAAAGCTGTCTGCTGTGAGGAGGTGAAGATGGTCTGCAGGAGGATGTTTAGTGGGAACTGTGGCCTGCTGCTGTGTAAAGTGGATGCAGACGGCACGCAGAGTGAAGTCCTCGATTTCCATCTTGAAGACATGAAACATCTCCGACACACAAAGGCACGGTAAAAACATACAAAACAGAAATCATTTCCTGAATGCAAACATCAGACTGTTTCTAAAAGAGTTCGTAGCTTCAGGTCTGTAAAATGGTTCTGATCCAGAAGTGTCTTCAGCTGCAATACCAGCAAGTGCCACTAGAGGTCGGCTCCAAAAAGCCTCCGGCTCCATAGACTCCCATTCAACTTCTCTCATCAAATCCAAAGTGAATAAAATGTGTCCATCAGTTATCTCGGTGTTGTTAGCTAAAGTCACTCCTTCTTTTTAGTTTTCTGGAGGTCCATCTGAAAATAATCCCTCATTCATTAGAAAAGAAGATTCAAGAAGACCTGTTTTTGGGGGCGTGTCTGTTTGATTGACAGGCCTGTGGTGCAGTCAGGTTACAGCTATCGGTGGGCGGGACGTAGTATCGTCAGGTTTCAATCAGATCGATCAGATCCACCTCTGGCTCCTCCCCCAGCTCGTCCAAATATGGTCACTTCCTGCTCCAAACCGCTCCGAACTAACAAGATGGTGACGGACAGAATCTGAACTGGAGGATTCATAACATTCATAAACCAACGATGACATCACTGATGGATGATGACATCACTGATGGTTGACGCCTTCCTTCAACGCCGCTGATAGAAACACGTCATTTGCGTTTTGGGTTCCATCAGCTGCATGAGAACAGTCTGACGTTCCTCCTGCACATATTACAGAGCTGCACTGCGTTGGAGGCCGTTTTCTGTCAGAACTTCAGAGCGGAGCTGCATTCAACATTCATCATCTTTTTTCCCTCTGATGTCAGCGAGAGATACCTCGGCTGCTGCACACTTTGAACGTCTGATCGTGGCTCTGCAAAGAAAGTAAAATATGAAGAAAAAAAAAAGAAGCCCTTTCAGGTCTGTGTGTGTTTTCAGTCTGGGACGTGCAGTGATGGTTCAGGGAGCCTCTGTACTCCCAGCCTGTTGGTTAATTCAGCAACGATATGTTAAAGCAATATTCAGTTTTCAATGTTCAGTCATCCTGATTTAAATAAAATGAGTTAAAAATCATAATTTAGCACAAAGACGTAAAGAGCAGTCAAAACGTTGGATTATTTTCTGTTCAGTGATGTGTGGTTCTGAGAACTCAGTTCTGTTACTGCATTAAACTGTGAATTAATTTATCTCTTCTATTTGTGAACTCCACATATTAGAAGTATTTGTGTCGGGGGGACCGAGACTCTCTCTGCCCTGATGACTAGCTGAAGTTTATCTTTGGGAAAATACTTCTATAAAAGTGATCTCTGATGAATCTGCTGACTGGGCAGAGCGAAGGTGATCCGGTTCGATGACGGCACTAAAAGAACACTGACTTCATCCAACTGATGCTGATTTTTCAAAGCAGCTGCATGTTTGCAGCAGCATGTTTACAGCAGCATGTTTACAGCTGCGTGTTTACAGCTGCATGTTTACAGCAGCATGTTTACAGCTGTGTGTTTACAGCTGCGTGTTTACAGCTGCGTGTTTACAGCAGCGTGTTTACAGTTGCATGTTTACAGCAGCAGCATGTTTACAGCTGCGTGTTTACAGCAGCATGTTTACAGCAGCATGTTTACAGCTGCGTGTTTACAGCTGCGTGTTTACAGCAGCGTGTTTACAGTTGCATGTTTACAGCAGCAGCATGTTTACAGCTGCATGTTTACAGCAGCGTGTTTACAGTTGCATGTTTACAGCTGTGTGTTTACAGCAGCATGTTTACAGCAGCGTGTTTACAGCTGCGTGTTTACAGCTGCGTGTTTACAGCAGCGTGTTTACAGTTGCATGTTTACAGCAGCAGCATGTTTACAGCAGCATGTTTACAGCAGCAGCATGTTTACAGCAGCATGTTTACAGCAGCATGTTTACAGCTGCGTGTTTACAGCTGCGTGTTTACAGCAGCATGTTTACAGCAGCGTGTTTACAGTTGCATGTTTACAGCAGCAGCATGTTTACAGCAGCGTGTTTACAGCAGCGTGTTTACAGCTGCATGTTTACAGCAGCATGTTTACAGCAGCAGCATGTTTACAGCTGCGTGTTTACAGCTGCGTGTTTACAGCAGCGTGTTTACAGTTGCATGTTTACAGCAGCAGCATGTTTACAGCAGCGTGTTTACAGCTACGTGTTTACAGCTGCGTGTTTGCAGCAGCGTGTTTGCAGCAGCGTGTTTACAGCAGCGTGTTTACAGCTGCGTGTTTGCAGCAGCATGATTACAGCTGCGTGTTTACAGCTGCGTGTTTGCAGCAGCGTGTTTACAGCAGGGTGTTTACAGCAGCATGTTTACAGCTGCGTGTTCACAGCTGCGTGTTCACAGCTGCGTGTTTACAGCAGCATGTTTACAGCTGCATGTTTACAGCTGCATGTTTACAGCAGCAGCATGTTTACAGCAGCATGTTTACAGCTGCGTGTTTACAGCTGCGTGTTTACAGCAGCGTGTTTACAGTTGCATGTTTACAGCAGCAGCATGTTTACAGCTGCGTGTTTACAGCAGCATGTTTACAGCAGCGTGTTTACAGCAGCAGCATGTTTACAGCAGCGTGTTTACAGCTGCATGTTTACAGCAGCATGTTTACAGCAGCAGCATGTTTACAGCTGCGTGTTTACAGCTGCGTGTTTACAGCTGCGTGTTTACAGTTGCATGTTTACAGCAGCATGTTTACAGCAGCAGCATGTTTACAGCAGCGTGTTTACAGCTATGTGTTTACAGCTGCGTGTTTGCAGCAGCGTG
>NW_027210678.1:522500-530000 GCF_029030835.1 Brachyistius frenatus | reverse complement strand
ACCTGAGGAGTCACCTGAGGAGCCACACCTGAGGAGTCACACCTGAGGAGTCACACCTGAGGAGTCACACCTGCGGAGTCACCTGAGGAGTCACACCTGAGGAGTCACACCTGAGGAGTCACCTGAGGAGTCACACCTGAGGAGTTACACCTGAAGAGTCACACCCTGAGGAGTCACATCTGAGGAGTCACACCTGAGGAGTCACACCTGAGGAGTCACCTGAGGAGTCACACCTGAGGAGTCACCTGAGGAGTCACACCTGAGGAGTCACCTGAGGAGTCACACCTGAGGAGTCACCTGAGGAGTCAAACCTGAGGAGTCAGCAGGATGGAGGGTTAGAAGCTAAGTGTGCAACACTGCTGATCTCAGAGGGACAGGAGGAATGTGGGGATCAGCAGAGGGCGGGGCCTCTACTGAAGCTCCGCCTCGACAACTTCGGAACAAACATGGAGGCCGGAAGAATGTTAAGTGCTGCCTCTTCCAACATGAACTCCTTTTTCAAAGGTCAGGACGGAGATGAATCGCGCTCAGCACCTCCTCTTTTCTGTCTCAGCACCTCCTCCTTTCTGTCTCAGTACCTCCTCCTCCTTTCTGTCTCAGCGCCTCCTCCACCTCCTCCCTTCTGTCTCAGTACCTCCTCCTCCTCATTTCTGTCTCAGCACCTCCTCCTCCTTTCTGTCTCTACCTCCTCCTCTTCCTTTCTTTCTCAGTACCTCCTCCTCCTCCTTTCTGTCTCTTCCTCCTCCTCCTCCTCTTCCTTTCTGTCTCAGTACCTCCTCCTCACCTCCTCCTCACTGTCTCAGTGTGTCCACATGTACTCTGATCTCTGGTCCCCCTCTGGTATCTCCTCCTCCTCCATTTCCCGTATCTCCCCCCCCCCCTCTCCTCCTCACTGTGGTTTTCTGCCCACTTAATGGAATGCATGGCATTTCCTCCTTTCTATCCCTCCCCCTGGTTCTTCTCCTCCATCTCTCCCTCCATCCCCTCCCTGGCTCCCCCGCCTCCTCTAATGAAATGTAAACTTTGACATTTGTCAACTTGGTCCTCCTCCCCCGTGCTGCAGGAGGAGGTGCTGTAGTGTCTCCTGGCTCAGTCGTGACCTTTCACCCCGTTCCCTGCTCCCTGGGTTCGCTTCCTTTTCTTTTCTTTCCTTTCCTCCTTCATGGTGTTTCTCCTCCTTTCTCTCCTGCAGGAGTTCTTTGTGCTCCTCCTTTCTCTCTGTGACTTTTGTCTTTGTTCAGTCCTCCTCTGTGTTGCTCCATAATCTCCTTTTCTTCCTTCACTTTCTCCTTCTGTCTCCGTTTCATTCAATTCTCTGCTGACTGATAATCTGCTCTTCCTCTTCTCCTCCTCCTTCTCTTCTCTCCTCTTCCTTCTCTGCTCTTCCTCTTCTCCTCCTCCTTCTCTTCCTCTTGTGTTCTCTGAGTCTTTCTGTCTTTCTCCTCCTTCATTGATAGCCCCCCCCCCCAGCTCTGCATCAACACCCTACGACTGCCCCCCCCCCCCACGTGAATATTCAAATGCATATTATAATAAAATGTTTTTTCTAAATGCATTAGCAAGCAGAGAGAGGGGGGAGGGGGGAAGGGGGGGAAGGGGGGGGATCCAGAAGGAGGTTTTTGAAAGGAAGAGGAAGATGTTTAAATCTAGATTCTGACCTCTGGAGTCACATTGAGGTTCTCCTGGTTAAATCTGGAGGAACGAAGCAGCTGAGAGCTTCATGGAGCGGGTTCACACACACACACACACACACACACACACACACACACACACACACACACACACACACACACACACACACACACACACACACACACACACACACACACACACACACACTCTCTCTCTCTCTCTCTCTCTCTCTCCTACCCACTAGAAGGTCAACATCTGATGAGTTCTACAGAACTGTTGGTTCTGGTTTTCTTTCTCTCCTCCTGTTCTGGATTAAAACTCACAGCCAAACACTCTCTCTCTCTCTCTCCCATCTCTCTCTCTCCATGTCTTGCTCCCTCTCTCCCCCCTCTCTCCATGTCTTGCTCTCTCCAGGTCTTGCTCCCTCTCTCTCTCTCCAGGTCTTGCTCCCTCTCTCCCCCCTCTCTCCCTTGCTCCCTCTCTCCCGTCTTGCTCCCTCTCTCTCCCTCTCTCCATGTCTCCCTCCCTCTCTCTCCCTGTCTTGCTCCCTCTCTCCCCCTCTCTCCATGTCTTGCTCCCTCTCTCTCCCCTCTCTCCATGTCTTGCTCCCTCTCCCTCTCTCCCGGTCTTGCTCCCTCTCTCCCCCTATCTCTCCCCGTCTTGCTCCCTCTCTCTCCCCTCTCTCCATGTCTTGCTCCCTCTCTCCCGGTCTTGCTCCCTCTCTCCCCCCTCTCTCCCGGTCTTGCTCCCTCTCTCTCCCTCTCTCCATGTCTTGCTCCCTCTCCCTCTCTCTCCCTGTCTTGCTCCCTCTCTCCCCCTCTCTCCCAGTCTTGCTCCCTCTCTCCCCCCTATCTCCCTGTCTTGCTCCCTCTCTCCCCTCTCTCCCTGTCTTGCTCCCTCTCTCCCCCCTCTCTCCCGGTCTTGCTCCCTCTCTCTCCCCTCTCTCCATGTCTTGCTCCCTCTCCCCCTCTCTCCCTGTCTTGCTCCCTCTCTCCCCCCTCTCTCCCAGTCTTGCTCCCTCTCTCCCCCCTATCTCCCTGTCTTGCTCCCTCTCTCTCCCCTCTCTCCATGTCTTGCTCCCTCTCTCCCCCTATCTCTCCCCGTCTTGCTCCCTCTCTCCCCTCTCTCCCTGTCTTGCTCCCTCTCTCTCCCCTCTCTCCCTGTCTTGCTCCCTCTCTCCCCCCTCTCTCCCTGTCTTGCTCCCTCTCTCCCCCCTCTCTCCCAGTCTTGCTCCCTCTCTCCCCCCTATCTCCCTTTCTCCTTTTCCATTCCTCTATTCATCTCCAGCTCTCCCTGGCAAATCCAAAAGTTGTGTCGCCATAGCAACAGCTGCCTTCTGTGAAAATTACCTAAATCCTCCTTTTTTATTCTGCGTTCCCAGTGACATTCAATGGAGGCTGTTTTGATGTGAGAACAAACACAGGAGTCGGGTGACAGAAGAAAAGACAGGGGGAGGGGGAGGTGGACAGGGGGGGGGGACTGGTGGACACAGAGACAGACAGACAGAGAGACAGGCAAGGACGGAGGCAGGCAGTCAGACAGACACACAAAACAAATAAACAAACAAAGAGTCAACAAAGGAAGGTAAACCAAGGACAACAAACACCCAGAGACAGACAGACAGAGACGGAGAGACAGACAGACAGACAGACAGAGACAGACAGAGAGACAGGGCAGCATATGAAACAGGTAGCAGGCACAGAGGAGACAGACATGTGTCGCCATGGTAACACTGAAACCAGTGAGTAAAGGAGAAGAGAGGGAAAAAGAGAGGTGGGGGTGGTGGGGGGTAGAAGCATGCCGTCCCCATGGTAACAGAAATGGAGGGATCCTGAGAGAGGGGAAGCGAGGCTGACACACACACAACAAAAGACACATTAAGAAAGTGGGAACCCCCTCTCCTCCTCCTCCTCTTCCTCTTCCTCCCTCCTCTTCCTCCTCCTCCTCCTCCTCTTCCTCCTCCTCTTCCCCCTTCTCCTCCCTCCTCTTCCTCCCTCCTCCTCCTCTTCCCCCCTCCTCCTCCTCCTCTTCCTCCCTCCTCTTCCTCCCTCCCTCCCTCCTCCTCCTCTTCCCCCTCCTCCTCCCTCTTCCCCCCTTTTCCTCCTCCTCCTCCTCTTCCCCCTCCTCCTCCCTCTTCCTCCTCTTCCCCCCCTCTTCCTCCTCCTCCTCCTCTTCCTCCCTCCCTCCTCCTCCTCCTGCAGTTTGATCTGCATCACCATGTTCCTGCCGTCGACCCCCCCTGAGCCTCCGACACGCCTCCTCCGGTTCTCCCTCTGCAGCAGCACTTGTATCTGTGATGGAGGAGGCGCGCGGTCGAGGAGGAACCCTGTAAATGATTACAGCTGCAGCTCGTTCTCGGTTGGACGGCGATCTGTTGTCTCGTCATGTATGAGACGAGGACGGTTTCCAGGCTGCTGAGACAATTGAGCACCAACGATCCGTCTGAGTGGAGATCAGTCCTCCAGGACGTTATCAGATCTGATCGTTACTCGTCAGCAAACACGCCAGCAGATTTGCAACTATTGTCCCACTTAATCAGAGCAGAGCAGGAGAGCTCTGTACTGAGCCGCCGGCAGCAGCAGGGGGCGCCACTGAGCAGGACAGGAAACAGAGGAGCAGCTAGCAGCCGGTCGGGTGTTCGCGGCCCTTTAAATGTCGTCAGTAAAGTTTATTTTTATCGTCAAATGGCCGAACAGACTTCCCTGATGGAAAAAACCTAACGTACTTATTTCAACCAAAACGGTGACAGCGTCATAACGTTACCCCTGTGTTTATAAGTGTTACCGTGACGACGAAGACACGCCCAGGTCGGTGGTCTCCATGACGACAGAGGATAAATTAATGGTTTGATAACCTTTCAAAGTCTTCTGGTTTCTCCAGCTGAGCTCACAAGTTATGAATAAAAGTGAAATTGTAAAAAAAAAAAAAAAAAGCCTTTTTCCTGTCGGACTCCGTCAGTATCCCGGAGGCTCCGCCCCCTTCACACTGTTACCGCAGGTATCACTGAAAAGTCCTCTCCACCCTATTGGCTGTCCTGTCGGGTCATTAATGCACGCTCAACTCATAATTACTATATTTCCGACAGCACTTTAAGGCAGCATAATTGGCTAACTGGCTCGTCGTTACGCCTCGTGGATCTTTGATATCCTGTAAAACAGGATAATGGACGACCAGCAGCTGTTCTGATCAGCTGACGATGACATCACGGCTCCTTATCGGGATTCACCTCAATAACAGAAACATCCTGATTGGATGTCTGGAGCTGAACATAAAAACAAGAGGTGGAGGAGAGGCGGAGAAGAGGCGGAGGAGAGGCGGTGGAGAGACGGAGGAGAAACGGAGGAGAGACAGAGGAGTGGCGGAGGCCAGACGGAGGAGAGGCGGAGGAGAGACGGAGGAGAGACGGAGGAGAGCCGGAGGCCAGACGGAGGAGAGGCGGAGGAGAGACAGAGGAGAGGCGGTGGAGAGGCGGTGGAGAAACGGAGGAGAGACGGAGGAGAGGCGGAGGCCAGACGGAGGAGAGGCGGAGGAGAGACGGAGGAGAGGCGGAGGAGAGGCGGAGGCCAGACGGAGGAGAGGCGGAGGAGAGGCGGAGGAGAGGTGGAGGAGAGACGGAGGAGAGACGGAGGAGAGGCGGAGGAGAGACGGAGGAGAGGCAGACGGAGGAGAGGCGGAGGAGAGGCGGAGGCCAGACGGAGGAGAGGCGGAGGAGAGGCGGTGGAGAGGCGGTGGAGAGGCGGAGGAGAGACGGAGGAGAGACAGAGGAGAGGTGGAGGAGAGACAGAGGAGAGGCGGAGGCCAGACGGAGGAGAGGCGGAGGAGAGACGGAGGAGAGGCGGAGGCCAGACGGAGGAGAGGCGGAGGAGAGACGGAGGAGAGGCGGAGGAGAGACGGAGGAGAGGCGGTGGAGAGACGGAGGAGAGACGGAGGAGAGACGGAGGAGAGGCGGTGGAGAGGCGGAGGATGGGTGGAGGAGAGGAGGAGGAGAGGCGGAGGAGGGGCGGAGGAGGGTCGGAGGAGAGGCGGAGGAGAGACGGAGGAGAGGCGGAGGAGAGGCGGTGGAGAGGCGGAGGATGGGTGGAGGAGAGGCGGAGGAGGGGCGGAGGAGAGGCGGAGGAGAGACGGAGGAGAGACGGAGGAGAGACAGAGGAGAGGCGGAGGCCAGACGGAGAAGAGGCGGAAGAGAGGCGGAGGAGAGACGGAGGAGAGGCGGTGGAGAGGCGGAGGATGGGTGGAGGAGAGGAGGAGGAGAGGCGGAGGAGGGGCGGAGGAGAGACGGAGAGGGGTGGAGGAGAGGAGAAGGGGCGGAGGAAAGACGGAGGAAGGGTGGAGGAGAGACGGAGGAGCACCATCACCACCATCACCACCAACAAGGAAATCTCCATGCAGTGTTCACAATAATTCAGTTTCAAACAATCTCCTCAATATTTGCAGCAGCTTGAAATTTTGCTAAATTCCTGAAATATTTCCTCAAAAACGTCGTGAACAGAAACTCTGCTGAAAGTATGACGTCATAAAGTCTCCTTTCAAAATAAAACTGACTTTATGACCAACAATAAGTGTTAATTTCCAATTATTAGGCTCCGCCCTCTTTTCACCATCAAAACAAACCGCTGCTCGCTCACTGCAATGACAGGAAAACCTGAACAACTAAACCTGAACAACAAAACCTGAACAACAAAACCTGAACAACAAAACCTGAACAACAAAACCTGAACAAAACTTGAACAACAAAACCTGAACAAAACTTGAACAACAAAACCTGAACAACAAAACCTGAACAACAAAACCTGAACAAAACTTGAACAACAAAACCTGAACAACAAAACTTGAACAACAAAACCTGAACAACAAAACCTGAACAACAAAACCTGACCAACAAAACCTGAACAACAAAACCTGAACAAAACTTGAACAACAAAACCTGAACAACAAAACCTGAACAACAAAACTTGAACAACAAAACCTGAACAACAAAACCTGAATAACAAAACCTGACCAACAAAACCTGAACAACAAAACTTGAACAACAAAACCTGAACAACAAAACCTGAACAACAAAACCTGAACAAAACAACAAAACTTGAACAACAAAACCTGAACAACAAAACCTGAACAACAAAACTTGAACAACAAAACCTGAACAACAAAACCTGAACAACAAAACCTGAACAACAAAAACAAAACTTGAACAACAAAACCTGAACAACAAAACCTGAACAACAAAACCTGAACAACAAAACCTGAACAACAAAACCTGAACAACAAAACCCGAACAAAACTTGAACAACAAAACCTGAACAACAAAACCTGAACAACAAAACCTGAACAACAAAACCTGACCAACAAAACCTGAATAACAAAACCTGACCAACAAAACCTGAACAAAACCTGAACAAAACTTGAACAACAAAACCTGAACAACAAAACCTGAACAACAAAACTTGAACAACAAAACCTGAACAACAAAACCTGAACAACAAAACCTGAACAACAAAACCTGAACAAAACTTGAACAACAAAACCTGAACAACAAAACCTGAACAACAAAACCTGAACAACAAAACCTGACCAACAAAACCTGAACAACAAAACCTGAACAACAAAACCTGAACAAGACTTGAACAACAAAACCTGAACAACAAAACTTGAACAACAAAACCTGAACAACAAAACCTGAATAACAAAACCTGACCAACAAAACCTGAACAACAAAACTTGAACAACAAAACCTGAACAACAAAACCTGAACAACAAAACCTGAACAAAACTTGAACAACAAAACCTGAACAACAAAACCTGACCAACAAAACCTGACCAACAAAACCTGAACAAAACCTGAACAAAACTTGAACAACAAAACCTGAA
>NW_027210678.1:507500-517500 GCF_029030835.1 Brachyistius frenatus | reverse complement strand
ATCATGCTGTCCATCTCCATCTTTAAACCGCTGCTGCTTCTTTTATCACCGTTTAAAATCCATCAAAGCTCCAGAAATAAAAGGCAGAGAGGGAAACAGAGACTTCAAAAATAAAAAACTCCTCCGTCGTGGAGCAGACGCAATCAAATCATTTGGTTACACGAGTTCAGCTCCCGATAAGGAAATAAGTTTGGAGGAGAAGATCGGAAGGAGCTGAATGTTAAATTAACCAAGAGGAGGAAATTACAATTATGTTCGTCACACATGATGTTTGAAAGAGAAACTATTAATATTACAAAGTTTTCCTTTAGTTTGAAAAGGATATGAAGCCTTAATAGAATTTAGTTGGAGCTGCTGAAACTTAAAGATGTTTCATATATTAATATTTATATAGTTTGATGTAGCAGAGACTTAAAACTGTCACCACACAAATATCCTATAAAGTTTTATAATTATTGATCAGATTTTCCCAACAACAACAACCACAACAACGATAACAGTCAACAGACAGCTGCATCACCAACGTGCGTCGTTACCATGGCAACCCATGCAGGCAGGTTGGTGATGTCTGGACACAGTGAGGACAGTCTATCCTGAAGATGCGATCTGAGACAGATCTGGCTCCCATTGGCCTTGTGGACGTTTGAATATTATGTGATGGAGTTCAAACTGTAATTCGTAATTCTATATTTGTATTGGAAATTATAATAACTTTGTGTATAAAATAAAACACGAACAATAATCTTTAATTGGATGTTGTTGTTTTGTTTGTTTTTTAAAGAGGAGCAGAAAAGTTGGACTTCAGACTGATCCTGATCTCACACACACACACACACACACACACACACACACACACACACACACACACACACACACACACTCGTCCAGCTGTGTAATAATCCAGTGCAGACAAAGGGAAACCTCGTGATAACGATCTTGTAACGGATCAGATGGGTTTCATTTAATTTCTCCTCCTGCTCCTCCATCTCTCTCCTTCTCCTCCTTCATCTCTCTCCTTTCTGCTCCTTCATCTCTCTCCTTCTGCCTGCCCCTCCATTTCTCTCCTTCATCTTTCTCCTCTTGCTCCTCCATCTCTCCTTCTGCTCCTCCATCTCACCTTCTGCTCCTCCATCTCTCTCCTCCTGCTCTCACACACACACACAACACGCACGCGCACACACACACACACACACACACACACACACACACACACACACACACACGCGCACACACGCGCACACACACACACACACACACACACACACACACACACACACACGCACGCACACACACACACACACACACACACACACACACACACACACACACACACAAGGCTCATCATGCTACTTTTAATTATTTCCATTTGACCGTGCAGCGTTTTTTTTAGTTTTTTTTAAGTCCAATTAAAGCTCTGGAGTCTGTGGAGCTGATTCTCAGTCTTTAATGCTCCAATCAGTACAGTGTGGCTCTAATGGCCGAGGTCAGAGGTCAACTCATCCTCAGGCACTCATGCAGGAAATGTTCATCAGAGGTTCAGATGATAAAACTCACTGAAGACGAGAACACGTTCAGCAGCTCTGTGATTTCACTACGAACCTTTAATTTTGTGTCTCCATGACAACAGACTGAACTGGAAGACCAACATCAACGCTGTCTACAAGAAGGTGATGAGTCGACTCTTTTTCTTGAGGAAACTTCGATCCTTCAATGTGTGCAGCGAGATGTTGGAGATGTTCTACCATCTGTTGTGACCAGTGAACTGTACTTCGCTGGGGTCTGCTGGGGATGGGGGGGGGGGGTGGAGGGGGGGGAGGGGGCATTGGAGCCGGAGACACCAACAGACTTAATAAACTGGTGAAGAAGGCCGGCTCCATCATTGGCTGCAAACTGGATAGTCTGGAAAAGGTGGTGGAGAGGAGGACGCTGAGGAAACTATTGTCCATATTGGATAATCCTGACCACCCTCTCCACCTGCTGCAGGGACAGAGGAGGACGTTCTCCAAAAGATTCCTCCAGCTCCGCTGTCACAAGGACAGATACAGGAGATCATTCCTGATACAGGAGATCATTCCAGATACAGGAGATCATTCCAGATACAGGAGATCATTCCAGATACAGGAGATCATTCCTGATACAGGAGATCATTCCTGATACAGGAGATCATTCCAGATACAGGAGATCATTCCTGATACAGGAGATCATTCCTGATACAGGAGATCATTCCTGATACAGGAGATCATTCCAGATACAGGAGATCATTCCAGATACAGGAGATCATTCCTGACAGGAGATCATTCCAGATACAGGAGATCATTCCAGATACAGGAGATCATTCCTGATACAGGAGATCATTCCTGATACAGGAGATCATTCCAGATACAGGAGATCATTCCAGATACAGGAGATCATTCCTGACAGGAGATCATTCCAGATACAGGAGATCATTCCTGATACAGGAGATCATTCCTGATACAAGAGATCATTCCAGATACAGGAGATCATTCCAGATACAGGAGATCATTCCTGATACAAGAGATCATTCCAGATACAGGAGATCATTCCAGATACAGGAGATCATTCCAGATACAGGAGATCATTCCTGATACAGGAGATCATTCCTGATACAAGAGATCATTCCAGATACAGGAGATCATTCCAGATACAGGAGATCATTCCAGATACAGGAGATCATTCCTGATACAGGAGATCATTCCTGATACAAGAGATCATTCCAGATACAGGAGATCATTCCAGATACAGGAGATCATTCCTGATACAGGAGATCATTCCTGATACAAGAGATCATTCCAGATACAAGAGATCATTCCAGATACAGGAGATCATTCCAGATACAGGAGATCATTCCTGATACAGGAGATCATTCCTGATACAAGAGATCATTCCAGATACAGGAGATCATTCCAGATACAGGAGATCATTCCTGATACAGGAGATCATTCCTGATACATGAGATCATTCCTGATACAGGAGATCATTCCTGATACAGGAGATCATTCCAGATACAGGAGATCATTCCAGATACAGGAGATCATTCCTGATACAGGAGATCATTACTGATACAGGAGATCATTCCAGATCCAGGAGATCATTCCAGATACAGGAGATCATTACTGATACAGGAGATCATTCCAGATACAGGAGATCATTCCTGATACAGGAGATCATTACTGATACAGGAGATCATTCCAGATACAGGAGATCATTCCTGATACAGGAGATCATTCCAGATACAGGAGATCATTCCAGATACAGGAGATCATTCCTGCCCACTGCAATAAGACTGTACAATAACTCACCTCTGGCAAAATCCATCACAGTACAATAACACTGTTGACTGTGTTTCTTGGTTGCTTGTATATTATATATATATATATAGATATATACTGTACTGTATGTATATATATATATATATGTTGACTGTGTTTATTGGTTTGTTGTATATAATATATATAGATATATAATGTACTGTATATATACTGTATATACTGTGCATTTTATATTTTATATTTATATTTTTTACTGCTATTTACTGCTATTTTATTTTATTACTTTTCTATTATATTATTCTATTCTATTATTTTATTCTATTGTTTCTATTATTGCTCCTGTATGTATGCTGCTGTGGCGAAAAAATTTCCCCTCGGGGATTAATAAAGTATATACCTACCTACCTACCTACCTAATTTAATATCTCCTCTGGATGCATGCATTTTAATTTGAACTGGACACACACACATACACTCACACATACACACACACACACTCACACACTCACACACACACACACACACACACACACACACACACACACACACACACACACACACACACACACACACACACACACACACACACACACTGAATGTAAACATTATTATTATTAATGATACATGTTGTTGGAGGTTCTCGGAGACTCTGTTGTGAATCAGAAGCGACTGTATTCGGTCCCTCAGTGAGCACCCGGCTCTGACGTCCCATCATGCAGCGTGTTGCTCTGCAGGATGAAACTTCCAGAATCTGAGGCTCCGCTGTCGAAGCTCATCGGAGAGCTTTTCTTTCTGTTGGATGACTCAGAGAGGAATTACACAACTGTTAGAGGGCGCACAGAGGAGAGCTTCAAACTAATGATTTATTTCATATACGATGTGTTACTGCACCGAGTGAGGAGTCATCGGCCGGGAGGACGGAGGAGGAGCTCAGAGGGACCTGCTGCAGGGTCCTGCTGAAACATGTTGAAGAACCCGACTCTGCTGTTGAATTTAAAATCATGTTCAGAGATTTTCTGAGGGACCGGAGACCCCAGAATGCTCTGGAGCCTCATGAGGCCTCATGGTGCTTCATGGATCCTCAAGGAGCCTCATGAGGCCTCATGGTGCTTCATGGATCCTCAAGGAGCCTCACGGAGCTTCACGAGGCCTCATGGTGCTTCATGGAGCCTCATTAAACCCACTCTGGGTGTAAATCTTTGCTGATGGACTCCTCCTCTTCCTCCTCCTCCTCCTCTGCCTCTGTTTGTCCTCAAACATCCCTCATGTCAACAGATTAGGACTGAACCCACTGTCTCTTCCTGTCTTCGTCTCTCTCTGCCTCCATCTCTTAGTTTCTGGGCCTGTCTGTTTACATCTGCACATCGGATCTGTTCTGGGGACGGGGGGACAGGGGACGGGGGGATGGGAGGAGGGGAAGGGGAATGGGGAGGGGGGAAGGGGGTAGGAGGACTAGTAGTAGGAGTCTGTTTGAAGATCCCAAACAGACAGAATCACCTGGAGAACCCAACAGAACATCAGACTGCAGCTTCATGTAGAGACTCACTGTGATCAGTTCTGTTCTCTCATATTCAGTTCTGTTTGTGTTCTCTGCTGGTCAGGTTCTCTGCTGGTCAGGTTCTCTGCTGGTCAGGTTCTGTGCTGGTCAGGTTCTCTGCTGGTCAGGTTCTCTGCTGGTCAGGTTCTGTGCTGGTCAGGTTCTCTGCTGGTCAGGTTCTCTGCTGGTCAGGTTCTGTGCTGGTTAGGTTCTCTGCTGGTCAGGTTCTCTGCTGGTTCTGATCTGCTCTGTTGTCTACTTGTTTAGTTCTCCTTTATGTTCCTCTGTTGTACTCGGCTCTGATCGTTCTGTGTTCGAGTCTCATTTGTTCTCCTCTTCTTTGTTATTTTCTACTTTGTTCTCCTGTTCTTTGTTCTGGTGTTCTGGTGTGGTTCTGTTCTGGTTCTGACCACCTTTTCCTCGGTTCTCCTTTGTTCTTCTGTTCTGCTCTCCTCGGATCTCCCTCTGTTGTTTTTCATGCAGCTGAGAACTGACACGCTCGGAGATTAAACGCCAATTAATCTGATCTGCTCAGATTATTGATTGATTGACAGGTTGACGATGATGTCATCACGTCTGATCTGACAGGTCCTGATCTTCAGGAGATGTTCTGGTCTCTTCTGTCTGTCTGTGGTTCATCACACCGCCGGCCTGCAGCACCGGGACCCAGGTGGTGAGGCAGGTACACACACACACACACACACACACACACACACACACACACACACACACACACACACACACACACACATGCACGGCTGAACTGTTCACATCAGGCCACCTCAATTAATCATCTGTCTCTGGAGCTGTGACTCAAAAACACACACACACACACACACACACACACACACACACACACACACACACACACACACACACACACACACACACACACACACTCTCTGTCATCGGTGTGTGTGTGATCGATAAACAGGGAAATTAATATCAGTAATGACTCCTCTGTGTGTGTGTGTGTCTCTTTGAGGTAAAATATATATATATGGTTTTTTTTGCCACCTGAACATTTGCAGCGGGGCCGCGCGCACGGCCACGAGCACGCGAGACTCTACCTGCATGCTAAGAGGAGTTTGTACTGGTGTGTATTATCTCTCTCTCTCTCTCTCTCTCTCTCTCTCTCTCTCTCTCTCACACACACACACACACACACACACACACACACACACACACACACACACACACACACACACACACACACACACACTGATGACATGCACGTGTCTACCGCCGTGTGTGCACGCGCCTGTGTTGTAAATTGATCCGGTGTGACTCATGTTAAACCCGGTGAGCAGACCGAGACGCGGATCCTCGCCTCATCAATCATCCCCGGCTGGCAGCTCATGCGCAGTGTGTGTGTGTGTGTGTGTGTGTGTGTGTGTGTGTGTGTGTGTGTGTGTGTGTGTGTGTGTGTGTGTGAGAGAGAGAGAGAGACTCTATGTGTGTGTGAGAGAGAGAGAGAGAGAGTGCACGCGCCTGTGTGACCCACACTGCGCTTTTGCCGCTGTGTCAGCCGGATGTGTCCGTTCATGCGTCCAAAGGTCACGTCACAGCGCTGCGGTGCGCAGATGCTGCACATCTCCCGCAAACTGCAGAGACGATGTCCAGAGCAGCTCACTCTCTCTCACTCTCTCACTCCGGGCTTCAAACACAAACTTCCCGCTGCCTCGTGCCTCAGCCGGCTCGTGCGCGTCACTCACCTTGGTTCACGGTGATCACCAAACTCAGCAGCCACAGAGCTGCCATGGTTCAGCCGCGCGCGCTCAGCTTCCTCCCGTCGGCTCCCCAAACAGGCACCATCAATTCAGCGGGAATCCTCCGGGAGTCACGAGAGAAGGAAGCAGAACAACAAAGATGAATCCTCTTCCTCCTCTTCCTCCCTCCTTCCTCCAGCTGCTCCTTCTTCTTCTTCTTCTTCTTCTTCTTCTTCTTCTTCTTCTTCTTCTTCTTCTTCTTCTTCTTCTTCTTCTGTTTCTGTGGAAAATGAATCTCCACTTTGTTCCGCGCTCAGTCTGCGTCTCTCCTCTCTGCGCTCCGGATTCATTTAAAACAGCTCTGAATTCCTCGCTCTGCCCCCCCCCCCCCCCTCCCGCCCCTCCTCCTCCTTCTCTACTCCTCCTCTCCTCCTCCCTCATACAATCAGGAGCACACACCCCCTCCCTCATCTACCTCCTCCACGCCTCCAAATCTCCCTCTCAGACTCCGCAGAGAGGAGGAGGAGGAGGGGGAGGAGGACGCCCAGCGGCCAAGAGGAGAACTGCACCTCGAACAGAACCAGAACCGGCTGAACATCCTGCTGCAGGGAGATGGAAATGTTTCAAAGTGTGAAAATAAAAGTCCAACAAATAAAATCTGCGGTTAAAACATTCATTAAAGGAACACTCAGATTTTTACATGGAAAGTTTCTATTATAGAAACTTTGAATGAATTCAGATCAATTAAATACCAAATTGAGACTTCTGTTCTGACTTTACATGAGACGTCTCTGTGTTTCTGTCTTTTCTTTTTCAGCGTACAGAGAAATGATGGAAATAAATCAAAGTTGATTCATGTCTTTTAGGAGCTCCTCGTCCGTCTCTGAAGACAGAGATTAAAACAGTCACAGGTTGAAATATCACCCTTGGTCCATCTAACAAACTGCATCGCCATGGAAACAGGATGACATTAAAAGAAGACGTCCTGACTGTTCGACTGAAACTCTTTTTGTTTTATTTCTGTTGTTTTAAGACTGAAATGATAAAAACTATCACTGTAATGTTATAATCTTTTAACCTCGTCATTATTGTACAGTGATATTGTCAGCAGTTTATTTTCTATGACATTGAAGTTTATTATTTTTCTCCAGTGTGTTTACTAACTGAACTTCAAGAGCATCTTTTAGTATTTAAATATTTAAAAAAAAGTAAACATCATAATAACACATATTGAATTGCAGCTCCATAATTTCACTGTCTGTAAATCCAGAAACATATTCAGTATGAACACATTTAAAAATAATATAATTCTCCAGCTGCAACAACAGCATCGTTTTTATACTCTGAATACGTTTTTATCTAAAGACGATAAAAACACGACCTGTCTGCAGAATGTACTCTGTAATTAACTGCAGCATGTGGACAATAAAGCTGATTATTAAGCTCCACAGCAGCGTTAACATGTTGGAACAATTTTCTGTAAACCGCAGAGCAGACTGGAGGAAGATGAGTAAAAAAGAAACCACAAAGAAGGAAGGAGGGAAAAGATCAACAGAGGAAAAACAGCATTACTTCATAATGAAGTTTGTATTTAATAAGAAACAGTTTGCTGCCAGTGTGGAAGGTAATTCAGTAGAATTTAGAGAGAAACAAACAGGAGGCTGTGATTTACTCGGTCACACCGCCCTCTGGTGGACAACTCCTGTAACAGCACTACTCCAATAAGAACCTGTTGATATTTTACACATATTTCTGATTCATTCATCATATCTGTTACTGAAAATAAAATGTTTTGTGCTGAGCAAGAGATGAACTTTATTAGGATTTATAAATGCATGCATCTCTCCACTTATGTATGAATATTGTATTTGAATACTTTGTGAATATTTCAGATCTGATCTGTGAGCAGAAGAATCAGCAGCACACGGCTGAAATTAACCCAAATGCATGTTTATTGAAGTCAACAACTCAACTCGTATTTTAACAAAAAAACAACCAAAAAACGTTATGAACAAAGCAGCCAACCGGCACCAACCCACCACAGCATGCGGCTGGGTCTCACCTTGATGACATCATCAGCCATAGTACAAACGAACATACATGACAGCACTGCTCCCAGGTGATATGGAGGTTTATTCAAAAGGAAGACTTCTCATCCAAAAACAAAGACGCTGAGAATGAAACACACGTACGAGTGTCTGCAGTGTGTTCGGGTCGATTCGCGCGCACACACACACACACACACACACACACACACACACACACACACACACACACACACACACACACACGTACAGATGTGTGTGTGCAGAGTGTGTTTGCAAGAGAAAAAGCAACACCATACTAAACATGAAAGTTTATCCTACACATGAAATTATATAAAAATGTTGTTGAAACAATCAAAGATCCACAAACTAAATGTTCTGAACTTCAAGTTTTGGGAAAAATATAATTGAAAGAAAAGAAAGTGATGATCGACTGAAGTGAAAGATTCTGCACATCTTCTACAAAACATAAGAAGAGGTGAGCGACCGCCTGAAGAAGAGGAGGTGATGAAGCTGCTGTCTGCCGACACCTGCTGGCAGCCGGCCGCCACTGCAGCGATGAAACGGGCCTAACTGGGACACGGGGACGTCTGCAGATCAGAGGACGGCTGCTCGTCTCAGGAGAAGCCCGTCGGCACCTCTCATCTCCACGACTATCTACAGTTTCCAACATGCAAGCTACATGCTAGCACACGAACGAAGACGAGGGACAGGACGAGGAGCTACAGGAGACACGGGTCCAACAGCAGGACGCGGGGCGTCCTCTCTGCGGTCAGAGCAGGTTCGGTACCAATCAGAGGGGACGGGCGGCTGAGACACGGAGACGCTCCTCTGGTCTGCAGGACAAACGTGAGACAGACGGCTTCACTACAGCACCACCCCGAGCTCCACCTGAACTCCACCCGAGAAGAACAGAGCAGCTGCTTCAGGTCACATGACCCCCCGGAGAGCAGCTATCCACAGACGTTAGCACGTTGATGTGTGTGTGTGTGTGGGGGGAGGGGGGGGGGGGGGGGGTCCCTGAACGTTCCCAGAGAAGGTGTAGAAAAAACATCAGACAGATTTGTCTGCACAGAGCCTTCATCTTCATCATCATCTTCATCATCGTCATCATCATCGAACCTACTTCTACTGTACGTCTACGTGACGTCTGGATGAGAGACAGCAGCAGCAGGGAGACATCGATCGGAGACGGAGGAGACGGAGGAGTGATAAGGAGGAGAGAGGAGGTGAAGGAGGATCAGGACGCAGACAGATGATGGATTAAAGAGGGAAACAGACGAGCGGGTCAGTGGGGGTGAAGCTCCGCCTCCCTCTCGGCTCGCTGCCCGGCGGACTGAACGAACCCGACTGGCACCGGACCGTCTGGAGCCTCTTAGTGAGATTGGAATCAGTTTCTGAGGGCAGCTCGCCCTGCCA
>NW_027210678.1:497500-500000 GCF_029030835.1 Brachyistius frenatus | reverse complement strand
GGTAGACAGACAGGAGGACGGACAGAGAGACAGACAGAAGGACAGAGAGAGAAAGAAGGACAGGTGATTGGTGGAGAAGTTGTACCTGCAGCGTTGTCTCCATCATCTTCTCAGTGGATGAGTAGATGGATGGATGAATGATGGGTGGAGGTGGAGGAGTAAGTAGTGAGGGTGGGGGTCAGGTGTTAGAGGGGGGGAGTCAGCAGGGGGGCAGAGGAAACAAGAAAAAAAAACATGAAACAGGTATGAGTGACCACACCCCCTTTCCTGCAGCCCCAATCACAGTTGACGTTAATGTTGTCACATCTCTGTTCAGGTGTGTGTGCAGAGTGTCACTGCTGTTACCTGGTACAGTGTTAACTCCACTCAGCTGGATGGAAACTGGGGGAGTAAGGGAGGAGGTGGGGGAGCAGGAGGAGGGAGTGGCAGCGGGAGGGGAGATGCTTGACGAGGTGGAGAAAGAGAAGGAGGAGGAGTCAGGAGAGAGTGGCATTTCAGGGAAGAGGGCGTTGGAGAGGGTGGTGGAGGAGGAGGAGGAGGACACGTCAGCCTTTGAAGGGAAGGAAGAGTCAGAGGAAAGGGAGGTGGAGATGGTGTCAGGTGAGGTGGAGGAGGTGGAGTCAGAGCCAGAGCCGGAGAATATGTCAAGAGGAGAGGAGGAGGAGGAGAAGGAGGGAGGGAGAGATGAAGAGTCTGGAGAGCTGAAGAAGGAAAGGGTGGTGTCAGGGGAGTCTGGGTTCATTGGGTCTTTGAGGAGGAGGTGAAGGAGGAGGAGGTGGAGGTGGAGGAGAAGAAGGAGGTGAAGGAGAAGGAGGTGGAGGAGGAGGAGGAAGAGGAGGTGAAACAGGCAAGCGAAGCGCAAAAATCAGCCACGGATCGCACGGACGGGACACGTCAGAACAAAAGGAGAGAAGCGCAAGAACGAGCAAAAGCGGTCAGATGGTGAGTGGTGCCGGAGGTGGAGGAGGAGATGGAGGTGGAGGTGGAGGAGGCGCGGTTGGATGTGAAAAACAAAAACAAAAACAGGAGGAAAGAAACGAAAGAAAATCAGAAGAGAAAAAAGATGGAAGTACAAGCAAAGCTTGAAGAAACAACAGAAAAGTAAAAAAAAAAACGTGATGAAGAAACGTAAAAAAGAAGAAGACCCCCCTACACCAGCCCCCCCCCCCCTGTCCCCCGCCCCCCGCCACCTCCCTCGTTACCTTGCACCAGCAGAGTGTACTCCCCCTTGCTGTTTCCCAAGCCGTTGTCAGCCTGGCACATGTAGATGCCGTTGTCCGACTTGTTGAGCATCGGGAAGTGAAGCGCCGCGCCGTCGGCTTTGGCCAGCAGGGGGAGCTCTCCGTCCTTCTTCTCCCACATGTAGGACACCGGCCTGAGAAGACAGACAAGGAGGACAAGGAGGACAGACCTCAGATGAACTCGCAAACAGAAGTAACTGAAAGTCAGAAAAGTCAAGGGTAAAGGAGGAGGAGGAGGAGGAGGAGGAGGAGGAGGAGGAGGAGTTAAAGACGATGAAGGAGACAACAGGACGAGGGTCAGCATTTCAGATCAGAATCGTCTCCACAGAAGCGACTGAGATACGAGACGATAAAAGAATCAATGATGCATTGACTGGGCGGGAGGCGGAGCCACAGACAGACCTCCACCTGAAGGTGCAACCAGGTGGGTGAGAAGGTTTCATCATCAGGAGCCCTGACGATGGTGATGTGTTCGCTGTCCTGAAGAAAAGATGAGAATTTGAACCATAAAGTCTCTAAAATGTGTCTCTTGTGTAGCTCCGCCTCCTCACACATGCTCATTAACCGAACAGGTAACCACCCGTCCTGAACCAGGTAACTCCACCCGTCCTGAACCAGGTAACTCCACCCATCCTGAACCTGGTAACTCCACCCGTCCTGAACCAGGTAGCTCTACCTGTCCTGAACCAGGTAACTCCACCCGTCCTGAACCAGGTAACTCCACCCGCCCTGAACCAGGTAACTCCACCCGTCCTGAGCCAGGTAACTCCACCCGTCCTGAACCTGGTGCAGCAGGTAGTTTCAGAGCTGATTGGTCGGATCGTCTTTGACCGCCGAACTCTGCTGAGGTGGAAACTTTTCATTTAGCACACATGCATTAATAAATAGAGTAAAACGTCCCGGAGACATTCTGCAGCACGGTGAGGAGATCTCGCCTCCTCCTCCTCCTCCTCCTCCTCCTCCTCCTCTCATCATTATCACAGAGGAGACGCAGCTGTCGGCTGTTTTTACTGAATCTTTAATCAGATTTGTTAAATTATGTTCAATTATAGAATTCAACTCTTATTTCTACCGAGATATTAACAGAGATTATTGAAGGAGGAGTACGCTCCCATTTGATCTTTTTATTTAGAACAAATCCTGAAGACGTTGGAGTCTAACTCCTGTCCTGAGGACACAGCGTCCAGTGTGATGGACAGACTGCAGTTGTTTTCACACTAACAACGTATAAACTTCAGCTCTCAGTTAAACGTCTCGGA
>NW_027210678.1:475000-490000 GCF_029030835.1 Brachyistius frenatus | reverse complement strand
TTATAAATCAGGACTTTAGCTCCCCCCCGCCTCTCCACCCTCCCCCCCACTCGCCCCTCCTCCTGCATTATGACAATTTGGGGCTGGATTTCAGCCGGTGTGACGTTAAGTGTCCCATAAATCCCCATTAGACCGATCCAATCCATCATGTCACTAAATGATCCATCGGCCGCTCACACAGAACAACCAATACAGTCGTCACCACATTCACACTTTCATTCTTCTCCATTACCACTCCTCTCCTCCTCCTCTCCCTCCTTTCCTCCTCTTCCTCCTCTCCTCCTCATCGTCATCGTCTCCGACTCCCTCCATCCAAATCCTCTTTCCCGATTTCTCTCTCCATTTCGTCAGCCTCCCTCCTCTTCCTCCCCTCTCTCCTGTTGCGCTCCTCTCTTCTTTTAAACTGCCCCCCTCCCCCAATCTGCTGCCATTCAGCCACAAAGCTGCCTCACTTCTTCCTCTGTGGTTTCTTAATTCCCCTTCAGCTCTCTCCTCTTCCTCCCCCTCTTCTTCCTCCCCCTCCTCTCGTCCTCCTCCTCCCTCCACATCGTTTTCTTTTTACAGCCTCCATCACTCTCTGCATCCTCGCAGCCGCTCGTCTATTTTTATGCACAAAACTCCCGTTCATTCACTCTCTGTTCTTCTCTCTGCAGCCCTGACTGTCTCTCTCTCTCTCACACACACACACACACACACACACACACACACACACACACACACACACACACACACACACACACACACACACACACACACACACACACACACACACACACACACACACACTGCATGAATAAGAAGCTGTAATAAGAAGAATACACTAACCCGTGGTGTTCCAACGCTATCAAGCCAGAGATGAACACTATGTGTGTGTGTGTGTGTGTGTGTGTGTGTGTGTGTGTGTGTGTGTGTGTGTGTGTGTGTGTGTGTGTGTGTGTGTGTGTGTGTGTGTGTGTGTGTGTGTGTGTGTGTGTGTGTGTGTGTGTGTGTGTGTGTGTGTGTGTGTGTGTGTGTGTGTGTGTGTTTCCAGAAGTGACTGATGGGTGTTGTGTGATGTCGGACGGGCTGGGTGGAGCCTCGAACACACCATCATTCACATCCAGTTGATCCCTCCGTCTCTATTTCTCTCCGGTTTTAAAGGGCTGTTCCACCCAAAAATACAACAGGAAGTGAGTCTCTGACGCTGCATCATCATCATCATCATCATCATCATCATCATCATCATCATCATCATCATCATCATCATCATCATCATCATCATCATTGTCAGACCACTGAGTCAGCCAAACCCTGCAGAACCGAGGTCAGTGTTTATGGTGTACTAACTGATGTTAAAGGTGGAGGACGCTGATTTAACATCGTTTTTAATTTACTCATCACGAGCCCGATGATGCGTTCAGGTGTCGTCCACAGTCTCCTGTGAGTCCTTCACAGACTCTCAAAAATAACTTTCTCCTGGATGTAATCAGACTTCAGTTATTTCACTTCCTTCTGAAAGATCTTTAATGCAGCGTGAGTGTAAAGCTCACAGAGAGGACACGTCCACCGATGTGTCTCCTGAGGACAGGACAGCTGCTGCAGCTGGAGAGTTAGCTCCTCCCACCGTGGTTCTGGAGAGTCAGTCCATCTTCTCCTCCGTTCACCTCATCCCTTCATCTTCTCCTCCGTTCACCTCATCCCTTCATCTTCTCCTCCGCTCACCTCGTCCCTTCATCTTCTCCTCCGTCCCTTCATCTTCTCCTCCGCTCACCTCGTCCCTTCATCTTCTCCTCCGTTCACCTCGTCCCTTCATCTTCTCCTCCGTTCACCTCGTCCCTTCATCTTCTCCTCCGCTCACCTCGTCCCTTCATCTTCTCCTCCGCTCACCTCGTCCCTTCATCTTCTCCTCCGTTCACCTCGTTCCTTCATCTTCTCCTCCGCTCACCTCGTCCCTTCATCTTCTCCTCCGTTCACCTCGTCCCTTCATCTTCTCCTCCGCTCACCTCGTCCCTTCATCTTCTCCTCCGTTCACCTCCTCCGTCCCTTTCTCCTCCGTTCATCTCTTCTCCTCCGTTCACCTCGTCCCTTCATCTTCTCCTCCGCTCACCTCGTCCCTTCATCTTCTCCTCCGTTCACCTCGTCCCTTCATCTTCTCCTCCTCCCGCTCACCTCGTCCCTTCATCTTCTCCTCCGCTCACCTCGTCCCTTCATCTTCTCCTCCGTTCACCTCGTCCCTTCATCTTCTCCTCCGTTTACCTCGTCCCTTCATCTTCTCCTCCGTTCACCTCGTCCCTTCATCTTCTCCTCCGTTTACCTCGTCCCTTCATCTTCTCCTCCGTTCACCTCGTTCCTTCATCCCTTCATCTTCTCCTCCGTTCACCTCGTCCCTTCATCTTCTCCTCCGTTCACCTCATCCCTTCATCTTCTCCTCCGCTCACCTCGTCCCTTCATCTTCTCCTCCGTTCACCTCGTCCCTTCATCTTCTCCTCTGTTCACCTCATCCCTCATCCCTTCATCTTCTCCTCCGTTCACCTCGTCCCTTCATCTTCTCCTCCTCTCACTGCTCCATTCTGTCGTTATCCCGGCTACATCCGACCCACGCTGTCTCCCGCTCTGTTCTGTCACACCCTGTAGCAGATATGTTTCTGCACACACACACACACACACACACACACACACACACACACACACACACACACACACACACACACACACACACACACACACACACACACACACACACACACACACACACACACACACACACACTATAAAATAATAAAAGCAGTTCCTGGATGTATACACAGACACAGATCTACAGGATGAGAAGGAGTGACAGGAAAGAAAAGAGCAAACACACAATCACAGCATGTTTCTGCACACACACACACACACACACACACACACACACACACACACACACACACACACAGCAGGGAATGTGGCGAGGATGGAACACACACAGCATGATCTCGCACACAGTCAAACACACACAAATGCTCGTACGTGAGGCATATGTGCACCAGTGCTGCCAAACTATACACACACACACACACACACACACACACACACACACACACACACACACACACACACACACACACACACACACACACACACACACACACACACACACACACACACACACACACACACACACACACACACACACACACACACACACACACACACACACACACACACACACACACACACACACACACACACACACACACACACACACACACACACACACACACACACACACACACACACACACACTGCAGGCCACAGATGACAAGCAAAAAACAAATCCCAACATTCCTCCAGCGTTCCAGCTTCTGTTCTCCCACAAACACACACGACCACACCCAACCGCTGCCTCACAACACGACAACTGACTCACACTGCTCTGTCCTCTCACTCACACACACACACACACACACACACACACACACACACACACACACACACACACACACACACACTGCTCTCACTCACTCACACACACACACACACACACACACACACACACACTGCTCTGTCCTCTCACTCACACACACACACACACACACACACACACACACACACACACACACACACACACACACACACACACACACACACACACTGCTCTGTCCTCTCACTCACTCACTCACTCACACACACACACACACACACACACACACACACACACACACACACACACACACACACACACACACACACACTGCTCTGTCCTCTCACTCACACACACACACACACACACACACACACACACACACACACACACACACACACACACACACACACACACACACACACACTCACACACACACACACACACACACACACACACACACACACACACACACACACACACACACACACACACACACACACACACACACACACACACACACACACACACACACACACACACACACACACACACACACACACACACACACTGCTCTGTCCTCTCACTCACTCACTCACTCACACACACACACACACACACACACACACACACACACACACACACACACACACACACACACACACACACACACACACACACACACACACACACACACACTGCACACCTCTCACTCACTCACACACACACACACACACACACACACACACACACACACACACACACACACACACACACACACACACTGCTCTGTCCTCTCACTCACTCACACACACACACACACACACACACACACACACACACACACACACACACACACACACACACACACACACACACACACACACACTGCTCTGTCCTCTCACTCACACACACACACACACACACACACACACACACACACACACACACACACACACACACACACACACACACACACACACACACACACACACACTGCCTGAACGCCTCACCTTCCAGCTCCTGGTCTCCTCGGTACCAGCGCAGCCTGGCGGGGGGTTTGCTGCCGGTGCTGGTGCAGGTCAGGGTGACTTTGCTGCCCTCCTTCACGGGACGCTCGAAGCCGGAGATCTGAGGTTTACCTGGAACACCTGGAGAGAGGCGGAGACACACAGTCAGAGAGAGGACAGAGTTTGTGCTGCAGGGCTTCACTTTGGAGCCGGAAAAACACAGCGAATGAAGGCCGAGTGGTGAACAAGAGCTGCATGTGCTGCTGAAGCTGAATGGACGGCGTGTGGTACCGACTCCTCAAATCACAGACCAGCTGGACTCTATGAGGTCCGTTCTGATGGAAACCAGCTGGGAGGAGAAGAACCATGCAGGCCCGAATCATTTGCTCCCAAACAGCAGTATCAGACTGTCCGTATACGTACAGAAAGTGTTTGTCTCGACTGCTGCACCAGAACCAGAGCATTTCTCAGTTTGCTGACGTGTGACCAATTAAAAGCTGTGCAGATAATTACTGTTTGTGTCTCAGAAGGGGAGGTGGGAGGAGCTTAGTGCTGCAGCAAGACCTCAGAGAGGATGCTGGGTAGGATGAAGGACGTCTGAGTAGAACAGATTTACTGGGAGTGTCTGCTCTGCCCTCGCAAGGAGCAGCTTTAACCAATCAGCATCCACCTCCACGTGATGTACCTTCTGCACCGAAACTCCGCCTTCAAGTCATCCATGTTTGCAACTCATCGAGCTCTACCACCACCGACATCGTCGGAAAGACATTTAAAAAACCAACGCTTGACTTCAACGGCTTCACATTTAGCCACGCCCACTGGTCACTGATTGGCTTAATGGAAACAGGGTTTCAAGCTTTTAACTGTTTCTAAAAGAGTTCGTAGCTTCAGGTCTGTAAAATGGTTCTGATCCAGAAGTGTCTTCAGCTGCAATACCAGCGAGTGCCACTAGAGGTCGGCTCCAAAAAGCCTCCGGCTCCATAGACTCCCATTCAACTTCTCTCATCAAATCCAAAGTGAATAAAATGTGTCCATCAGTTATCTCGGTGTTGTTAGCTAAAGTCACTCCTTCTTCTTAGTTTTCTGGAGGTCCATCTGAAAATAATCCCTCATTCATTAGAAAAGAAGATTCAAGAAGACCTGTTTTTGGGGGCGTGTCTGTTTGATTGACAGGCCTGTGGTGCAGTCAGGTTACAGCTATTGGTGGGCGGGGCGCAGCTCCTTCCCATCTCGTCCAAATATGGTCACTTCCTGCTCCAAAACAGTGAGTGAGATCATTGGTCGATAAAACAATTCATCAAGAAAATAACTGGAAAAATGTATCTACAATAAAAAATAGTTGCACCCTGATATATAAAATCAATTCCCTGTAGTAATTAGACTTTTGTTTTCAGCAGTTGGATTCATTTGGAAGCGAGGTAGCGTGACACCATGAATCAGTGCAGCATTAAAACTCAGCTGGTGGCCTGCTGGGAGCAAATGAACGTAAGTGACAGAAACACAGAATTATATTATAACGTTTGGAGAAGCTGCTCGCTGCAGGTCTGATCATCCACCTGATAGTATAAAGCTCTCTGCATCACGTATGGAAATATCATAAATGGATAAACAAACCAGCTGCACATTCTATATATATATTAATTAAAACAGTGCAATCATGAGTCACTGATTAATATAATAAATTCCACAGTAACATACGGAAGACTGTGAACTGGAACAAAGGTCTGACTCTGCAGTGGATTCTCAGTCTTGTGACGAATTTGAAATGCAAACCACATTTTTTCACTTGAAAACATGACAGAAGCTACGAAGCTGCTAAACACAGACGAAAGTATTCCCGGCAGAAAACGATAAAATCCTTCATTAACTTAACATTCCCACAGCAGCAGCAGCAGCGCACACATCAAGTGCTGCAACACTCGCAGTGAACCCGGAGACTGCTCCGAGGAGTGAGGGAATGAAATTAATTCAATAACAATAATAATAATACTAATACGTCATCCCTTTAAAAGCAGCAGCTCCACCTGTGACAGCCCTGACATTTCCACTGCGAGTCAGCCTGGTAAACAGGACTGGGAGACTGTTCATTCTCTGTTCAGGTCAGTTCAAAATGTCAAGTAAATTATATTTTGCAGGAATGATTAAATACGACTCTCAGAATTCATTATGTGAGAGACGGAGGAACAGAGAGACTGATTGTATTTTTTAGAAGGACTGTGGTGCTCGGAGGAGCGACAGCAGCCAAAGGTCACGTTGAAAACAGCTCCGACCACAGAAACACCAGAGCTGCTGCCGCCAAACCAAAATTTCATGACGGGTCTTCCTTTCCCAGAGGTGCTCCTCCGGATTCTGGTGCAGTCGGTTATAATAAGACATGTTTTTCTGCTTAATTACTATTTCAACTTGAAGTGAAAACAGCACGAGGGGGAGCAGGAATCCACACATCCACCCTGCCAAGTATTTCTGCATCCACTCTGTCCTCTCCATCGCGGTTGAAGCATTTTTCTAAACTTGCTGCACTCCATCTGGAGCCATTGTGGGCGGCACTTTTCCTCCAAGTGTTGGCGGCGCTTACTGTCATTCTGCTTTTCAAAATCATGAACGTTCGGTTCGCCATCCACCACAAACTGCCGTCCTGTGCATTCAGGCAGGAAAGATGGATGGGAAAGAGGAAGAGACGGACGAGGAGGAAGACAGGAAGTTAGAGGAGGATGAACATGAGACCAACGTGTGGATGGACGGCAGGAAGAATAATTATCTTTAAATAAAACTTTTGATTTTCTACCAATGGATGATGGATGGATGGATGGATGGATGGATGGATGGATGGATGGATGGATGGATGGATGGATGGATGATGGATGGATGGATGGATGGATGGATGGATGGATGATGGATGGATGGATGGATGATGGATGGATGGATGGATGGATGGATGGATGGATGATGGATGGATGGATGGATGGATGGATGGATGGATGGATGGATGGATGGATGGATGGATGGATGGATGGATGGATGGATGGATGGATGGATGGATGGATGGATGGATGGATGATGGATGGATGGATGGATGGATGGATGATGGATGGATGGATGGATGGATGGATGGATGGATGGATGGATGGATGATGGATGGATGGATGGATGGATGGATGATGTAATGATAATATAGTGATGATGTAATGATGTAATGTTGATGTAATGATGATGTAATGATAATGTAGTGATGATGTAATAATGTAATGTTGATGTAATGATGATGTAATGATAATGTAGTGATGATGTAGTGATGATGTAATGATGATGTAATGATGATATAATGATAATGTAGTGATGATGTAATGATGTAATGTTGATGTAATGATGATGTAATGATGATGTAATGATGATGTAATGATGATGTAATGATAATGTAGTGATGATGTAATGATGTAATGTTGATGTAATGATGATGTAATGATAATGTAGTGATGATGTAGTGATGATGTAATGATGATGTAATGATGATATAATGATGATGTAATTGATGGAAAAATAATGAACTCGTACTTGTCGAATATTTGTCTGTCTGTTGCGCAACATGTTCTTATTGTCTCAGACAGGACATGTTCTCAGACACGACGTCTCCGTGTCTGGATCCTGTGACCTACGACCTCACTCAGTACTATCTGTCCACAGCATGATCTAATTTACGACGTCTAATTTTACGACGTCCATATGTCCTTATCGTGTGACCTACAACTGAACTCAGATGTAAAGGAAATGGGGGTGGATGTCAACTGCTTGTCACACTGTATAAAAGCTGCCCAACGGAGGAGAGACGCTGAGCAATGCTGGACATCTTTCTTCGAGTGTACATGTATTTGCTCCTTCTTGCAAGAATAAATGTCTGATATGTTTGATTTTGAATACAGCCTCTGAGTCATTTTTCTAACAGTAATGATGATATAATGATGTAATGTTGATATAATGATGTAATGTTGATATAATGATGTAATGTTAATGTAATGATGATGTAGTGATGATGTGATGGTGATATAATGATGATGTAATGATGATGTAATAATAATGTAATGATGCTATAATGATGTAATGATGATATAATGATGTAATGATGATGTAATGATGATATAATGATATAATGATGTAATGATGTAATGATGATATAGTGATGATGATATAATGATAATGTAATGATGATGTAATGATGATGTAATAATGATGTAATGATGATATAGTGATGATGTAATGATGATATAGTGATGATGTAATGATGATGTAATGATGATATAATGATGTAATGATGATATAATGATGTAATGATGATGTAATGATGATATAATGATGTAATGATGTAACGGTGATATAATGATGTAATGATGATATAGTAATGATGATATAATGATAATGTAATGATGATGTAGTGATGATGTAATGATGATGTAATGATGATATAGTGATGATGATATAATGATAATGTAATGATGATGTAGTGATGATGTAATGATGATATAGTGATGATGTAGTGATGATGTAATGATGATGTAATGATGATATAGTGATGATGTAATGATGATGTAATGATGATATAGTGATGATGTAATGATGATGTAATGATGATGTAATGATGATATAATGATGTAATGATGATATAATGATGTAATGATGATGATGTAATGATGATATAATGATGTAATGATGTAACGGTGATATAATGATGTAATGATGATATAGTAATGATGATGTAATGATGATGTAATGATGATATAGTGATGATGTAATGATAATGTAATGATGATGTAGTGATGATGTAATGATGTATAATGATGTAATGATGATATAATGATGATGTAATGATGATGTAATAATAATGTAATGATGATATAATGATGATGTAATGTTGATGTAATGATGTAGTGATGATGTAATGTTGATATAATGTTGATGTGATGTTGATGTAATGATGATATAGTGATGATGTAATGATGATGTAATGTTGATATAGTGATGATGTAATGATGATATAATGATAATGTAATGATGATGTAGTGATGATGTAATGATAATGTAATGATGATATAGTGATGATGTAATGATGATATAGTGGTGATGTAATGATGATGTGGTGATGATGTAATGATGATATAATGATGATGTAATGATTATATAATAATAATGTAATGATGATGTAGTGATGATGTAATGATGATATAATGATGATATAATGATGATGATGTAATGATGATATAATGATAATGTAATGATGATATAGTGATGATATAATGATGATGTAATGTTGGTGTAATGATGTAGTGATGATGTAATGTTGATATAATGATGTAATGTTGATGTGATGTTGATGTAATGATGATATAGTGATGATGTGATGATGATGTAGTGGTGATATAATGATGATGTAATGATGATATAATGATAATGTAATGTTGATGAAATGATGATGTAATGTTCGGTCTTTAGAGCCTGTAGATGAGCTGTTGATGAAGTTCTTCTATTTTTAGTTTCATCTGTTTTTGAGAGACATTAAATCATGCTGCAGGGTGTTCCTGTTATTCTGTCCACCCTGCTGCAGACAGACAAATGGAGGAACCAATAAAAAAGTGCCGAGAACTAACCAAGGTGGACATGAAAAAAATAAAAAATGTGCTGAATCTTTAATGGAGCGGTGTTTGATGTAGCACTGTGTGTGGAAGCTCTCTGGCAGTAAAGCAGCGCTGAATATTAATGAGGGAATAATACAGCAGGTATAGAAGTGGCTGGAGGAGCGCTGTCGAGACCGTCCTCTACTGCACCAATAAAGGAGCATAAAGCCGTTATAAATTATTCTCTGCTCAGCTCGGGACGGAGCGCAGCCACGCCACGTTTTACCCTCACCTCCGTTTAAAACTGACCGAACTCAGCAGTTATGGGTTGAAGTGTGTCTGTGTGTGACTGTCAAAACATCCACGTCAACACACAGACGCACAAACAGTGTGCTGCCAAAAAGTCCATATCTGAGCCTGATGTTCCCACAGGGGTTGCTGCCTTTTAGACATTCTCCATCCATTTTTAATGTGCTGCTGCCTCTCAGGGGTCATGAAATATTTATCCAACGCAGAAGTCAGTGTCACCGCCGTCAATTACAGCCAATAAAAAAAACTCCAATCACAATTACTGGGAGAAACAGGGAGATATACGGAGGAGTGATTTCATGTTAATACACTGACAGCATCTGAACGAGTCTGCTGCTCGTGCTCCACTTCATACTTTTCATGGAGAAGTGCATCTACAGAACGTGAGAATAAACTGGAGCCGAGCACAGAACGCTGCTGACCGACCCGCCACACGACAGACGTACAAACACAAGCCGCCCGCCACGCCCCGCTTCTCCACATTTCAGCATCTCTTCTTTCCACTAAGTGCATTTTTCAGGAGAACCGGGCAGCAGCTCTCTGCAGATTGGGCTTTTTCTTCCAATAATTTGTTGGCAAATGATGCTGTATTGAATTAATGGAGCTGAGAGGAAACATTAATAAAACCTCCTCAATATCACAAATGAACTTCCAGTAAAAATGTATTCTGAGTCCGTCTCACAGATGAAAGCCTCCTTTTTATTTGCATTTATGAAAAGTGGAGTTTTGATGGTTTGGACCCAGTTTAAAGGTGTGTTGGACGTCCTGCATCGTCCTCCCAGGACAGAAAGACCTGCTGTCTCTCCAGTGTAGTTTGTAATGTTCTGCCAATCACTCTGCTTTGTTCTCAGGTCTCATCATGAAATACGGCCAGAATGAGCTCTCACAGAGCAACAATAACAGCTCAACTAATAAAAATCAATACTTGAAAGACTGTTTGTGGGAGTCCAAAGCCAATTAGTCCGATATATCCGATCAATACGCAGACTTCCTCTCATCCGACGAGGCGGCTGCGGTTTGTTACCGGCTGCAGAGAAGCGCTCTCACATGAGTAATAGCATCCATCTCAGAGAGGACGAGAGGAGCCGCTTTATCTCAGCGGCAGAGTGATGTGAGGTCACGACCTTACACACAGGTTAATCAGGGATCTGGATCTAACCGGCTGAAGGCATTACGGCATGAATACACACGCCAAACATCCGCTGAAATAACAATAAAAAACATAGGTTAAACCATGAAGCCCTATTTCATCTCCTCGTCTTCACACACGAGTCTCAGATTATCGCTCATGAGGAGAACAGGGAATAATGAAAATAAGATGTCCAGTTGCATTATGGGAAATGTAGGTTTTGCAACTTCATCCTCAAAGGGGCTGTGTGAAGATCAGGTTTGTCATAGAACCGTTTCCTGTCGCTGCTTCCTTCTGGGCCTCGGCCTCGAGTTCATTCAGAAAACTACTGGAGCAGCTTCGACCAATCAGCATGGACCACTATATGCACTTAAAACTGCCTCGACTTCATCACACTGGTCTGTGATTGGTCCCCCCTCTAGATGTGACTGCGTAAACTATGAATCCTACAAGTAAACACAGTGAGGAAAAAAAACATCTGAGAGCGACAGGTGGGCGGAGCCAGGCTGTGAACTGCACAGACTGTAAGTCACAATGTATAAAAAGTGAAGACGTGTAATAGCACTGATGGCCACTAGGGGCTAGTACAAAAAAAAAAAAAAAAAAAATGTCTCCAATAGACTGCCATTCACAAAGCGTGTCTGTTTGATTGACAGGCCTGGGGTGCAGTCAGGTTTCTGGTAAAGGTGGGCGGGGCAAGAAGGCCGACAGCTGAAAGCCAGACATGGGCGACATGACGGGGGGTTGCAACGAAGTTTCCTGACTTCACAGAAGTTGAACTCTGAACTGCTGCATCACGTTGACGACAAAACTTTCATTACTGGAGCCAAAGTTCATCCAGTTCTGAGGAGGGAAAACTCTCTTTATCTTAATAAAATATGAATAAACAATCTGAGGAGAGAATCGCCGAGAGCTCCGAATCATCTTTCTAAATTCGTCACAATCCTTCAGCTTCACCGGAGAAATTAAGATGGACGGCAGTCAGGCTGATGTGTGCCGACGTCAATCAGCCTCAGAGGAGACGCGTGGGGGAGGTGGCCGAGTCCTCCTGCAGCGTCAGAGACAACACAGGAAGACGTGTGGAGGAGACGGAGGAAGGAGGACAGAGAGGAAGTCCTGCTGGAGGACAGACGTGAGATGGACCGAGGGGAGTTCCATGGAGACACAGGAGTGTGTGTGTGTGTGTGTGTGTGTGTGTGTGTGTGTGTGTGTGTGTGTGTGTGTGTGTGTGTGTGTGTGTGTGTGTGTGTGTGTGTGTGTGTGTGTGTGTGTGTGTGTGTGTGTGTGTGTGTGACCCACCTAGCACGGTGACGGTGGCGCGGGCGGTGAGGACCGGCATGGTGAAGATGGAGCAGGTGTACTCGCCCTCGTCGGTCAGCTGCACGTCGGTGATGGTGATGGAGAGCTCGGTGGGGGTGGAGCGGTGCAGCTGGATGCGGTTATCTCTCAGCGCTGCAACGAGGAGAAGAAGATCAGAACGTGGAGAATTAGAAATGTGCTGCAGGACGTCTTTAAGGAGATTTCAGTTCTATTTGGCTTCTGTTCTTACAAGAAATAATTCATCTGCTCACTTTAATAGTTTGGTTCTTTTAAAAACAAGAAAAACTTTAGATTATTTTACTTTACGATCAGCTTTTTATCATTCTGGTTGTTATGAAGAAGAAGGGAGAGAAAGGAGGCAGAGTGGGAAGAGAGGAGGAGAGAAAGAAGGTGTGAGAGGAAAGGAGAAGAGAAGAAGGAAACATGAGATGCAAGGATGAAGAAAAAGGAAGGAGGTGACAGACGGATGAAAAAGGTCATCTGGGATGGATAAAAGAAATCAGGTGAGTCAGGGAGGAAGAGGAGAGACAGGAGGAAGAAGGGTGGACTGAAAGAAGAGAGAAGAAAGAGAAAAGAGTGAGAAAGTGATGTCACGAAGGTGTAAGAGAGGAGAACAGAGAAGAAGTTGGAGAAAGTAAAAGAAGGGTGGGGTTGTCGTGGAGACGGAGGAAGAAGTAAGAAGGATGATCCCCAGAATTTAAATCTCACAAAAGAGAAAGGTAAAATGGGAGGGGGAGGGGGGTGTTTAGAGGGAGCAAATTATGTAAGAGGGAGAGAGGACGAGGAGGAGGAGGAGGAGCAGCAATGAAGATAAGGAGTAAAAAAATAGCCGAGATGTTTGGAGTGAATAAGAGACACAAATTGAGAGAGAGAAATAAAACAGAGGAAGCATTAACAGCAAAGAGAGGAAGGCAGCGAGAGGGAGGTGTGTGTGTGTGTGTGGGGGGGGGGTGAAGAGGTATGTGTGTGTGTTGGGGGGGGGGGACATAAGAGAGACATAAATGGCTTTGTCATCAATGAGAAATCCAGCCATGAAAGAGAGAGAGAGAGGGCCACGGCCGAGATAGATGATGATGATGAAACTCTACGAAATAAGCTCTCGTTTCCGTGACAGCGTTGACCTCCACTGTTTGTGCTGCTCAATGCTTCCTGTCTGTCTGTCTGTCTGTCAGGACGTCTGTCTGTCTGTCCGTCTGTCTGTCCGTCCATCTGTCTGTCAGTCCGTCTGTCTGTCTGTCCGTCTGTCTGTCTGTCTGTCAGTCTGTCTGTCTGTCCGTCAGTCCGTCTGTCTGTCCATCTGTCTGTCTGTCTGTCCATCCGTCGGTCTGTCCATCTGTCTGTCTGTCTGTCTGTCCGTCTGTCTGTCTGTCTGTCTGTCCGTCAGTCCATCTGTCTGTCCATCTGTCTGTCTGTCTGTCTGTCTGTCTGTCCATCCGTCGGTCTGTCCGTCTGTCTGTCAGGACGTCTATCTGCACATCTCTCCGTCTCCATGCAGCCACAAACACTGACTGGATGTAAAACAAGCAGACAGCAGGAAGCTGCAGGACAGACGTCCTCAAGCAGGAGACCGTCCACGGCAGTAAAACGTGTCATTGTCACGCCTACAGCGCCACGCGTAGCTAACATGGGCGTGTCTATTACACGCTTTGCACTTTAAGACCGGGAAGATGGAAGTAGCGTAAATACAAAAGATCCAAACACAGGAGTGGAAGTGAACTCTGGAAATATAAAAGTTGAAATTACTTCAAGTTGGAAAACAAGCAGAGATCAATATGTTTAGAGCTCATTCAGCTGCATCCTGTTTCCACTGATCATCATGAGATGTTTCTACAACTTGATTGGAGTCCACCTGGTAAATTCAGTTGATCGGACATGATTTGGAAAGACACACACCGTCTATATAAGGTCCCACAGTGGACATGTCAGAGCACAAACCAAGACATGAAGTCCAAAGAATCATATGTAGACCTCAGACAGGATTGTATGGAGGCTCAGATCTGAGGAAGAGTACAGAAACATTTCTGCAGCATTGAAGGTCCCAATGAGCACAGTGGCCTCCATCATCTGTAAATGGAAGAAGTTTGAACACCAGGACTCTTCCTAGAGTCGGCCGCCCGGCCAAACTGAGCGATCGGGGGAGAAGAGCCTTAGTCAGGGAGGTGACCAAGAACCCGATGGTCACTCTGACAGAGCTCCAACGTTGCTCTGTGAAGAGAGGAGAACCTTCCAGAAGGACAACCATCTCTGCAG
>NW_027210678.1:462500-470000 GCF_029030835.1 Brachyistius frenatus | reverse complement strand
CCGTCGCAGGCTGCAGGAAAAACATTAAGTGATGCGACGTGGATCGATAGTTCTTCAGAAATATCAGAGCAGCACTGAGCAGAGGGGTGTGTGTGTGTGTGTGTGTGTGTGTGTGTGTGTGTGTGTGTGTGTGTGTGTGTGTGTGTGTGTGTGTGTGTGTGTGTGTGTGTGTGTGTGTGTGTGTGTGTGTGTGTGTGTGTGTGTGTGTGTGTGTGTGTGTGTGTGTGTGTGTGTGTGTGTGTGTGTGTGTGTGTGTGTGTGTGTGTGTGTGTGTGTGTGTGTGTGTGTGTGTGTGTGTGTGTGTGTGTGTGTGTGTGTGTGTGTGTGTGTGTGTGTGTGTGTGTGTGTGTGTGTGTGTGTGTGTGTGTGTGTGTGTGTGTGTGTGTGTGTGTGGTGTGTGTGTGTGTGTGTGTGTGTGTGTGTGTGTGTGTGTGTGTGTGTGTGTGTGTGTCCCTTCCATCCCGTCTCTCTTCCGACTCCTTAAACTCTGTAAACTTTAAGAGCTTGTTTGCGCTGACGTGATTTAAAAGTTGATTCTGCTTCACTTCCTCCCGCGAGGCTGCAGCTTCCCGTCCGTCCGTCCGTCCGTCCGTCCGTCCGTCAGCTCACTAGCCGACACTGTCTGATGTCTCTTCATGACTAATAAACACAATTACAGATGGACTCGGACCAAATGCAGTGTTTCTGAAATGTGTTCGCAAACCTCGAACTGCTCGACCGTCTGATGTTTCTGTAAAAGCGTTTTATAGAATAACATCGTTTAACGTCTAACACCGTATGAAGAGGAGACACGCAGACTTTCTAACTCTGCTCTACTTCCTGAATGTGTTTTCTCCAAAGAAAAAGAATATCCTATTAATCCTTGTTTCTGGGGCTGAAAGCTAATCGTTGGCTAACAACTAAATACAGAGTCCAATTTGTTCTACTGTCATTGAATCCTTCCAACGTGGAGCAGCTCGTCTTCATACTGTTAGAAACCCTGCAGACCAACATCAGGACGGACTTTACCTTCACATCTGGCTTTTATTCGCTGATTATCTCATGAAATTATTACATTTCTCTCCTAAATCTGAAACGATAAAACTTTGCTGTGGAAACGCATCTTTACCTCACATGTTGTTTTCTCTGTGCAGCAGATTAAAAGATGTTTGAAATATTCTGTCGATCACTGAATCAGAATTAAACTTCAGCTGCTGCTTCAATTGGATTTTAAGTTTCAGGTCTGAAACACGAGCTGGTAGTCGTGTTTCAACCACAGACTGTTTCTAAAAGAGTTCGTAGCTTCAGGTCTGTAAAATGGTTCTGATCCAGAAGTGTCTTCAGCTGCAATACCAGCGAGTGCCACTAGAGGTCGGCTCCAAAAAGCCTCCGGCTCCATAGACTCCCATTCAACTTCTCTCATCAAATCCAAAGTGAATAAAATGTGTCCATCAGTTATCTCGGTGTTGTTAGCTAAAGTCACTCCTTCTTATTAGTTTTCTGGAGGTCCATCTGAAAATAATCCCTCATTCATTAGAAAAGAAGATTCAAGAAGACCTGTTTCTGGGGGCGTGTCTGTTTGATTGACAGGCCTGTGGTGCAGTCAGGTTACAGCTATCGGTGGGCGGGACGTAGTATCGTCAGGTTTCCACGTTTCTTTGATCAGCTGCAGGGTTCGAACAGAGACATGACACTGGATCACATGACCTGCTTGTCCTCCTCCGTTCAGTCTGCGTCCCTCACGTCCCCCTCTTTGTCTCTTTGTCTCTGTATCTCCTGGTAGTTTATCAGTGATGTGTGACCCCATCTGTTTTCATGCTTCCTGTCTAATCTCTCCTATTAGCAGCAGAGTGCCCCCCCCCCCGTCTCCTCTGTGGCTCCTTCAATAAATAATCTCACATTAGACATGCCCAGATGTCCCGGTGTCTCCAGGTAGGGACGGATACCATCAGCTGCTTTAATAAACACAACTGGGCTTTAAGTCCACCAACAATTAATTTGCTGTTTCGCTTCGTCTTTATCTCAGCAGCTCTCATTAGCTATGCTCCACTCTCTGTCTCTGTCCTCAGCCTCTCTCTCTCTGTCTCTCTGTCCTCAGCATCTCTTTCTGTCCTCAGCGTCTGTCTCTGTCCTCAGCCTCTCTCTGTCCTCAGCATCTGTCTCTGTCCTCAGCCTCTCTGTCTCTGTCCTCAGCCTGTCTCTCTCTGTCTTCAGCGTCTGTCTCTGTCCTCAGCGTCTGTCTCTGTCCTCAGCCTTTCTGTCTCTGTCCTCAGCCTCTCTCTCTGTCCTCAGCATCTCTCTCTGTCCTCAGCGTCTGTCTCTGTCCTCAGCGTCTCTCTCTGTCCTCAGCGTCTGTCTCTGTCCTCAGCATCTGTCTCTGTCCTCAACCTTTCTGTCTCTGTCCTCAGCGTCTCTCTCTGTCCTCAGCCTCTCTCTCTGTCCTCAGCGTCTGTCTCTGTCCTCAACCTTTCTGTCTCTGTCCTCAGCCTCTCTCTCTGTCCTCAGCGTCTGTCTCTGTCCTCAACCTTTCTGTCTCTGTCCTCAGCCTCTCTCTCTGTCCTCAGCGTGTGTCTCTGTCCTCAGCCTCTCTGTCTCTGTCCTCAGCCTCTCTGATGGTCCACCAGTTATTTATAAATACAAACATTTGTCCTTCTTCTTCTTGTTTCTTTCTCCTCTCTGTCTAAATTCGTCATCTCTGATTGGCTGCAGTTTCTCCTCTGTTCCTTCATTCACCCCCCCCCCCCCCCCCGCAGCCTGGTGCATGCTGGGATATGTTGGAACGTGATGATGGTGAGTTCTCTCCGTCCTCTCCTTCTTCCTTCTTCAATCATTTCCCCTTTTCATTCCCGCTCTGTGGTTCCTTCTCCGAATCTCATCCGTCCACATCTGTCTGTCTGTCTGTCTCTCTGTTTGTCTGTCTGTCTCTCTCTCTGTCTGTCTGTCTGTCTGTCTGTCTGCCTGTCTGTCTGTCTGTCTGTCTGTCTGTCTGTCTGTCTGTCTGTCTGCCTCTGTCTGTCTGTCTGCCTGTCTGTCTGTCTGTCTCTCTGTCTGTCTGTCTCACTGTCTGTCTGTCTGTCTGTCTGTCTTGTCTGTCTGTCTGCTGTCTGCCTGTCTGTCTGTCTGTCTGTCTGTCTGTTTGTCTGTCTCACTGTCTGTCTCCAGATTGTCTGCTTTCGTAAATGTTGGCTCTCTGAAGTGAGAACTTCTCCTCCTGTCTCTCCTCCTCCTCCTCCTCCTCCTCCTCCTCCTCCTCCTCTTCATGCTGTGAAGTGTGAAGGTTTCTGACCCCCCCCCCCCCCCTCACACACACCCCCCATGCTGACTATGGAAACACTAAAACCGAAGTTTTAATTTTGGTGTTTGACTTCGGTTTGTCTCCGTCCTCCGTTTGTTTGTTGTCATTGAACACTTCTGGCTCCGCCGGCGTCCCGGTAACGAGCTGCTTGTTGTCTCCGTCCCCCGACGTCTTTGTTTGGGCCTTTTTCTCCAGAACGAAGCGTTTGACCCGGAGAGCAGCGAGTCATTATCTTCATGGATGAAGTCCTGTTTATCTGCAGCGTCAGCACTTCTGAAACGTAAAGGCTCCGCGACCGGCGCTCTCATTACGGTACGCTGACAGACGGTTACTACACCGTTACCGCGGTTACTTCGCTGTTACCGCGGTTACTTCACGCAAGTCTTTCAGGTGTTTGTGACATCCTGGATGGTTGTGAGACACTATAATAATAAAACATTAATAAACACTATTAAACTGTGGAATCATGATTCAGATTTTTAAGTTCACAGACTGTTTTAAACCGAATGTTGAGCTTCTGAAACCTGAACTGACATGATGTCATGTTTCATGGTGGAGGCTGCTGTAACACACACACACACACACACACACACACACACACACACACACACACACACACACACACACACACACACACACACACACACACACACACACACACACACACACACCACACACACACACACACACACACACACACACACACACACACACACACACACACACACACACACACACACACACACACACACACACACACACACACACACACACACACACACACACACACACACACACACACACACACACACACACACACACACACACACACACACACACACACACACACACACACACACACACACACACACACACACACACACACACACACACACACACACACACACACACACACACACACACACACACACACACACACACACACACACACACACACACACACACACACACACACACACACACACACACACACACACACACACACACACACACACACACACACACACACACACACACACACACACACACACACACACACACACACACACACACACACACACACACACACACACACACACACACACACACACACACACACACACACACACACACACACACACACACACACACACACACACACACACACACACACACACACACACACACACACACACACACACACACACACACACACACACACACACACACACACACACACACACACACACACACACACACACACACACACCGCTCACCTCTCTTCTCCCCGAAGTACAGCGTCTGCTGGGCCGTGTTGGACCACTGCAGGGACGAGTTGTCGCTCTCCGGCACCCGGCAGGTCAGCGTCACCGTCCCCCCCACAGACACCGTCTCATCTGAGGTCACCGGCTGCAAGGGGTCGTCGTCTAGGTAACGGCAGAGGGAGGAGAGGAAACCATCATGAGACAGAGTGACGAGTCAGAGAGACATCAGAGACATCAGAGACGCAGCGTTTATATAAAAACAGGTGCAGAAACAGTCGTACACTGAAACACACAAATCAGATAAACCCACAAAATGCATTACTGCCCCCCTCCCCCTCCCCCCCCCCCATGTGCCCCGCCCTGCTGTTTCTCTGCCTGTCAGATTATGTCTGTATCTCTATCTGTCTTTGTTGGAGCAGACAGGACGCACACATGGACACGCTGTCACAGGGACACAAACACCAGACAAATGGCCCTCGGTTGTGTGTGTCTGTTTGTGTGTCTGTTTGTGTGTCTGTTTGTGTGTGTCTGTTTGTGTGTGTCTGTTTGTGTGTCTGTTTGTGTGTCTGTTTGTGTGTCTATTTGTGTGTCTGTTTGTGTGTCTGTTTGTGTGTGTCTGTTTGTGTGTGTCTGTTTGTGTGTCTGTTTGTGTGTGTCTGTTTGTGTGTGTCTGTTTGTGTGTGTCTGTTTGTGTGTCTGTTTGTGTGTCTGTTTGTGTGTGTCTGTTTGTGTGTCTGCGAGGCCGATGTAGGAGCAATGACCCCCCCCCCCACCCTGGCAGGGACGGAGACACCGAGGTGACTCTGGACGGGTCAGCGTCTGTAAATCCTCCTCTGTGGACACCTGTCATGTTTTAACTCTGTGTGTTAAACGGGGGGGGGGGGGGGGGGGGAGATGATGCTGTGGAGCAGATGATGCTGTGGAGCAGATGATGCTGTGGAGCAGAGCTCTCTCTCCCTTGATGATGCTGGTGCTGCTCTGCATGCAGCAGGAGTCGCTGCTTCCTGGTTCCGTTGCACCGGCCTCGTATTTCAACCTGATCCAAAGTACAACAGAAACACAGGAATAAGGGAGCATCCCGTAAGAAGCTGCTCCTCGAAGCTTCTCCTCGAAGCTTCTCCTCGAAGCTGCTCCTCGAAGCTGCTCCTTGAAGCTGCTCCTCGAAGCTGCTCCTCGAAGCTGCTCCTCGAAGCGGTCGCCTCACCCTGAAGATACTGTGTGTAGAAATAGTTTAACTGGAACCAAATTGTCAGGTTTCTATTCGGCGTGCGGCGCTTTCACATCCCGGCACCGCGGGAATTGATTTTTTTTTTTTGTTCTGCAGAAAGAACATCTGCTTAAGTGTGCTGGAGGAACTCCCATCAAGACATGAAGGAGGTGGTGGGGGGGAGGAGGGGGGACTAAACTGCATGTAGCATCAGAAACACACATTCTCAGTACATCAGCTTCTTTCTGTGTTTTACAGCCGGACAGTCGAGCTGCTCCTCTCTGCTCCTCTCTGCTCCTCCTCTGTGCTGCTCCTCTCTGCTGCTCCTCTCTGCTCCTCCTCTCTGCTTCTTCTTCTCTGCTGTTCCTCTCTCCTCCTCTCTGCTGCTCCTGTCTCCTCCTCTCTGCTCCTCCTCTCTGCTCCTCTCTGCTCCTCCTCTCATAGCATCTCGGGTTAATTCTTGTGTCTGATCTCAACAGTTCCTCCACTCGGCAGGAACACTTTGGGTAAATTGTCCCGGTGAATCCGTCGTCGGGCCGACGGCAACGAGCTCCGACAAGTTGGACCCGACTCGTGTCGTGTGTCTGCAGAGAGCTGCCGTCTGGTCACAAAACCACGGGACACTTTTTAAAGGATCCTTTTTATATATTTCACTGAGTGAGTTCCTTCTTTCTGTCGGTGGTAAAATAAAAGAGCAAAGTCAGGAGGGTCAGAGTGTCCAGAAAAACTAACAGAGTGAAACATCCTGTCTGCTCGTAGCATCTCTTCATCAAACTTGTGTCATGTTTGTATTGAGGATGTCACATGACACGGAGATATCCCCGATCAATTATTCATGGTCTCCGAAATGTTCCTCCAGACTTCAGCAGTCAGCAGCCGGGGCGGGTCATGTGGGCGGGGTCATGTGGGCGGGGTCATGTGGGCGGGGTCAGGTGGGCGGGTCAGCCGCTGTGGTTTAAAGATGGCTGCTGGGCAGATTAAACTGAAATGAATCGTTTCTAATGTGATGCTACAGTCTAATGTGGCACATCCAACCCAGCGCCGCTCCAAACTGGTTCTGCAAGAGAACATGACCTGCTAATCCTGAGACACGGAACCAGCTGTTCTTCAGAGGAATATTAAAGAGGAACCGAAGTTCAGCCAGAGTTTAAACGGTTAAAGGAGGATAAATACTGGAGCCACAAAAATAACAGGAGACGGATCAGACTTGAGTTCAACACTGAGGCTCCTCACACACACACACACACACACACACACACACACACACACACACACACACACACACACACACACACACACACACACACACACACACACACACACACACACACACACACACACACCATGAGCTGTAAACCAGAGGAAGACAGGCGTATTTAAAGCAACACAATTTACACTTTTACATCAGTTGGCAACAAGGTGAGAGAAGAAGGGGGGGGGGGTGATGATGATGGAGGGGAGGAGGAGGGGGAGGGGGTGATAAAACGAGGTGGGAAACAATATGCGTGTGCGAAAATGAAGAAGAGTGAGATGACAGGACGTGTGAGGAGCAGGAGGAGGAGCAGGAGGAGGTGATTTACCGCCTGCTTATTCATACCAACATCAGTAACCAGTGCTGAAGTCGCCTCACTTCCTGTTTGAGCTCTAATAATTATTACATTTCATTTATCTGACTCTTTTATCAAAGCGACTTACAACACTGATGGTTCATCATCAGAAGCAACTCAGGGTTCAGTGTCTTCTTCAAGGACACT
>NW_027210678.1:417500-460000 GCF_029030835.1 Brachyistius frenatus | reverse complement strand
GGGCAGCCTGCAGAAAAGGGCAGCAGCATCACTGCTGACAAAAGAAAAAGAATAATAATTTACCAGGAGGAGGAGGAGGAGGAGGGAGAGCTGGGGAGGAGCACAGGGGAGTAAAACAGAGGGGGGAGGGGGAGGTGAGCAAAGGGCGAGGCAGAAATAAACATATAAAGACAGATGAGAGACATGAGGACAGATGACAGGGTGACTGCAACACCAGGAGGGACAGACTGAAGAGAGAAGTGGAGCAGAACAGGGGGACGGTGGAGATACCGAGGGACGAGGACAGAGGAGACGCCGAGGGACGGTGGAGATACTGAGGGACAAGGACAGAGGAGACGCCGAGGGACGGAGGAGATGCCGAGGGACAGAGGACGGAGGAGACAGAGTGAAGACATGATGGAGAGGATGATGACGTCTCAAATTGGAATCCAATCCATGAGGACTCATCGTCATCATCACTGAGCTTCATCATCACTCTGATCACATGATTTTCACGACGTGTAAAAACTCGTGAAACATCATTTGGAACATTTTTATGGTTTCATTTAGATTCTCGTGCAAAAACAACATCTCAGAGACTTTTAAAGGAGATCTGCACCACCCGAACTCCACCCAGCAGGAAGCAGCATGACGTAACAACAGAGGAAACACACACACACACACACACACACACACACACACACACACACACACACACACACACACACACACACACACACACACACACACACACACACACACACACACACACACAGAGGACGATAAGGACAGAAATCTTTCATGTCCTGGCAGACACTCGGACGTTGTTGCCAATCGGCCACTTAAAGAAATGAGGAGACTGAGATCACTGGACCTGATGGAGACACTCATCTGTCCCCGTCTCTGTCCCCATCTGCAGAGAGACGTCGATCACAGCAGAGACAACAAGAAGTTTATAAATCTCGATAAAAACTGCACTCGGTGCCAAAAGTTTGTGGACGGACTCGTTAGTTGGAGACGGAAGCTCTCTGACTCGCGGCGCACACTTTGAAAGGACCGTTGAAGATGAAGATGCTGGACATCAGCAGCATCACTTCTCATCTCACTGACTCTCTCCGCCTGAACGAGAGTAAAAAGATGCCGACAGCTGATTCATCCAACCTTCAGCAGATCTACATTTATAGAGCTACATACACAGCTGGAATATACACTTATTTATTTATTGTAAATATCTGTGGAGAAGCTACAGGCCAGCAATGTACACACACACACACACACACACACACACACACACACACACACACACACACACACACACACACACACACACACACACACACACACACACACACACACACACACACACACACACACACACACACACACACACACACACACACACACACACACACACACACACACACACACACACACACACACACACACACACACACACACACACACACACACACACACACACACACACACACACACACACACACCTATCTGGTCGTAAAACCTTGCGATAACAGCAGGACAGGCACAAGAAGGATGGAGCTCTCGATGCCGGCGGAAAGGCTGAGATTAAAAAAAGGGGAAGAGTCCTAAAGCTCCTGCAGAAGAGGGAGGATGAGGAGGAAGAGGAGGAAGAGGATAGAGGCTGAGGACGATCAAAGAGGAGATGGAGGGAGAGATGGAGGCAAGATGGAGGAGAGATGGAGGGAGAGACAGAGTGGGCATGGAGGAGAGATGGAGGAGGGATGGAGGAGAGATGGATGGGGGATGGAGGGGGTATGGAGGGAGAGATGGAGGGAGAGATGGAGGGGGGATGGAGGGAGAGATGGATGGGGGATGGAGGGGGGATGGAGGAGAGATGGAGGAGAGATGGAGGGGGATGGAGGGGGGATGGAGGAGAGATGGAGGGAGAGATGGAGGGGGGATGGAGGAGAGATGGAGGGAGAGATGGAGGAGTAATGGAGGAGAGATGGAGGGAGAGATGGAGGAGAGATGGAGGGAGAGATGGAGGAGAGATGGAGGAGAGATGGATGGGGTGGAGGGGCGATGGAGGAGAGATGGAGGAGAGATGGAGGAGAGATGGAGGGGGATGGAGGGGGATGGAGGGGGGATGGAGGAGAGATGGAGGGAGAGATGGAGGGGGGATGGAGGAGAGATGGAGGAGAGATGGAGGGAGAGATGGAGGAGTAATGGAGGAGAGATGGAGGGAGAGATGGAGGAGAGATGGAGGGAGATATGGATGAGGGATGGAGGAGAGATAGAGGGAGAGATGGAGGGGGGATGGAGGAGGGATGGATGGAGAGATGGAGGGGGGATGGAGGAGGGATGGATGGAGAGATGGAGGGAGAGATGGAGGAGGGATGGATGGAGAGATGGAGGGGAGATGGAGGAGGGATGGATGGAGAGATGGAGGGGGATGGAGGAGGGATGGATGGAGAGATGGAGGGAGAGATGGAGGAGGGATGGATGGAGAGATGGAGGGGGGATGGAGGAGGGATGGCTGGAGAGATGGAGGGAGAGATGGAGGAGGGATGGATGGAGAGATGGAGGGGGGATGGAGGAGGGATGGATGGAGAGATGGAGGGGGGATGGAGGAGAGATGGAGGAGAGATGGAGGGAGAGATGGAGGAGGGATGGATGGAGAGATGGAGGGGGAGATGGAGGGGGGATGGAGGAGAGATGGAGGGAGAGATGGAGGGAGGTGGAGGGGATGGAGGAGAGATGGAGGGGGGATGGAGGAGAGATGGAGGGGGAGATGGAGGGGGCATGGAGGAGAGATGGAGGGAGAGATGGATGGGGGATAGAGGGAGAGATGGAGGGAGAGATGGAGGGAGGTGGAGGGGATGGAGGAGAGATGGAGGGAGAGATGAATGGGGGATAGAGGGAGAGATGGAGGGAGGTGGAGGGGATGGAGGAGAGATGGAGGAGAGATGGAGGGAGAGATGGATGGGGGATGGAGGGGGTATGGAGGGAGAGATGGAGGGAGAGATGGAGGGGGGATGGAGGGAGAGATGGATGGGGGATGGAGATGGATGGAGGGAGAGATGGAGGGAGAGATGGAGAGAGAGATGGATGGGGGATGGAGGGGGGATGGAGGGAGAGATGGATGGGGGATGGAGGGGGTATGGAGGGAGAGATGGAGGGAGAGATGGAGAGAGAGATGGATGGGGGATGGAGGGAGAGATGGAGGGAGAGATGGAGGGGGTATGGAGGGAGAGATGGAGGGAGAGATGGAGGGAGAGATGGAGGGAGAGATGGAGGGAGAGATGGAGGGAGAGATGGAGGGGGGGAGGGAGAGATGGATGGGGGATGGAGGGGGTATGGAGGGAGAGATGGAGGGAGAGATGGAGGGAGAGATGGAGGGGGGATGGAGGGGTGAGCCAGTGAGCCAGGGGTGACGAGGGAAGATATGCTTCAAATTAAATCATTTGGAATAAAAGAGGATTGTTGCCAAGCAACCCAGCCAGAACAGGGTAACCAGGGCAACCGAGGTGACCCGAAGCTTGACCCAAGAAATGGAGTCACCCTTGTCGTCCACACACACACACACACACACACACACACACACACACACACACACACACACACACACACACACACACACACACAGCTCCACCTCGCTGCTTCTGTGTGCTGCGTTCAAGGTCCGTCCGACAAACCCAAACAGACAGCAGATTTTCATTGTGAAGGAAGCAGAACAACCGAAATGTCATCGGAGGCACAAACGGAGCTCGGAGCTTTCAATCAGAGAGAAAGGGGCGGAGCTCGCTGCTCAAACGGGCGAACCTCGCCAAAATCAACAGCTGGTGAAGCACAACACATAAACTGTCCGAAGTCCAAGATGAGCCGGCAGAATAAATAAACAGAGCTGCACTTCTCAGGTTCTGGCAGCGCTGTCGCTACGGTAACGGCGTCTGAGGTGACGGATGGGTACCGGAGCAGTGAGCCTCCTTTAAAGGTCCGTCACAGAGACACTTTAAAAACTAGTGTTAGTCTGAACCAATTAAAACCATACGACAATCTTTCGACCACAATTTGAGAATCAAAAAGGTCTTCAAATTTAAAATGATCCAATATTTACTTCCAGAAAAGTTTCAGACGTGTTCACAGGTGAAAACACATTTGAACACCTTCAGCCAGCTGAAACAAAGAGTTCAGCAGAGAAGACAAAGAAACAAGTATTTACACACTTCTTTGGATTTTGGGGCAATTTTATCCTTTTTTATTGACATTTCTGTCAAAATAAAAACTAAGAACGAGACTACGAGCAGCTGCATGACGTGATCTTCACATCACACCATGAAAACACTCTGAAATCACCTTTCAGGTGAGTTCAACGTTTTCACATCTCAAGTTTCACACGTTTCTGAAGTTTTAAACATTTTTAAGTGTTATTGTTTCACCACATTTTACATTTGTCTTTTTCTTATTTCTGTACGTAAACAGAGGAAATCCTTTTGCTCCGTTATTGTAAATAAAGAAATGAAGTTTTGTATGAATAAAGTGTTTGTTAGCTTGTTTAACCTTCAGACCTGCTGTGAGATCAGATGTCCTCCAGCTCCGTCTGATATCTGCAGCGTCTTTAACACTTCCTGTTTTCTTTCTGCCACAATTAGAAGATGTTAAAGCAGCTGAACTACAAACCTTCAGACTGAAGCTCCGATCAGCTGATTTGGTTTCATGTCTCACAGCTTCAGACCACAAATAAAGCTGTTCTACACAGAACTGATGTTCACCTTCATCCTCTTCCTCATCTTCTCTGACTGCTCAGCAACATGGCATGAAAGGACCAGGATGTGTGTGTGTGTGTGTGTGTGTGTGTGTGTGTGTGTGTGTGTGTGTGTGTGTGTGTGTGTGTGTGTGTGTGTGTGTGTGTGTGTGTGTGTGTGTGTGTGTGTGTACAGGAACACTTTCTTTCTTTCTTTTTTTTTTTTCCATCCAGACATGTGTCTTCTCTCCAGGGACCACTTTGAGGATACATGTCCTTCACTGTGTGTGTTAGACACAACCCCCCCCCCCCCACCGCAGGAATGTGTGTACGTCTTGTAAAACAACGAACGCTCACTGAGGAAACCTTTCAGACGGCCCCCACGGTTTGTCGCTCCCAATCAGGACAAATGGAGATCAATGGAACGGTGAGGCGAGGGAAGGACGAGGAGGACGAGGAGGACGTTAGGAGGGGGAGGACGAGGAGGAGGAGGACGAGGAGGAGGGGGCTCTTTGCCTCCAACAATGGCAGCACACAGAGGCAGACAGTGAAACAATAGCAGGCGGTTCTCCTGTGAGGGGCGGGGCATCTCCAGACGTCGTCAGGGTGTCTCCAGACGTCGTCAGGGTGTCTCCAGACGTCGTCAGGGTGCCCCTCGTGGGCTAATTGACTAATTGGGGTCCCTCCAAGTGGTCCAACTGTCATGGCCGCCACATCTGAGAACTGGCACAGCCCCTGTGACCATCTGCTGACCCAGTTGACAGGCAGCAGAGGGGGCGGGGCATGCTGGGAACCGACGCCCTTAGAGGAACGAGAGGCCGACGAAGTCACACACATTCAAAAAAACACGTCCTGATTCATCAGTTCATCAGAGTGAAATCAGCTGATCCTTCAGCAGCAGATCAGCTGGAGGCTCCATCAGACCGCCCACCTACACGCTCCATCAACCCCCGGCAGAGGATCATATTACACTAAATATAGTAGAAAGGTGCTAAAGACTCATCAGACTAGCAGCACTTATGTAACCTGTAATCTTTGCTGCTTTCAGGAACAAAATAAAATGCAGCGTTCCTTAAGAGACGCGCTGTAACTGACATCCATTTAACGCTACTTACTGTAATGTATTCCAACAATGTATTCACGCTGAACGCAGCTCCGCTCGCTGTTTCATGTAAATTTGATTCTTGTGAGGGCAGAAACTCTCTAAAACATCACTTAGAGCATTACGGAGCACTAACAGTCATTTCCTCCTCGTTAAAAAGTCTTTGAGATCGCCGGACTCACACTCAGAGGAAGACATTAGAGCCTCCGACAGAAGAATACTTCCTCTAATCCACAACAGAAGAGTTACAGATGGTGTTCAGGAGGGGGATTATATTTATCATATTATACTGCAGCTCAACTCCCTTTCAAGATCCAGCTACATGTTGCACAATAATCTGTGTTTATGAATTCATATCATAAAGGTAAACATCAGGACGATAGCGTCCAGCACACAGAGTGAACTGATGTGTGTTCACTGGGCCAATCAGTGTAATTTAAAACACGTGTGTCGACCAATCAGAGGCTGTCTTTACATTTAGTTTCAGCTTCAACTGACAGGAGCTGAAAAACTTTCTTTTTTCCCTCCTAAAGTTTTATGAAGACGAGAGGAAACCAACAAGTCAACAAGTTCAACATGAGCGACAGGAAGAAAGCAGGTGACATGTTTGCCGTCTCCTGGTTGGCTGCGTCAACAGCAGGTCTGGAAAAAAACGAAATGAATCCGTCTGATGTTCAGACAACATTCAGATGAAGTTTAGGAAAGTTCACGACTCCTGAATAACTGCAGTTAAATAGAAAATGTTCTTCCTTTGCTGAGAGTAGAGGACCTTGTCCATTGTAGTTATGATAATAACCACAGTCAGGGATGAAGAGAGATGGAGGGGAAGCTAAAAGAAACGAGGAACAAACAGAAGTTTCATTATAAAGCAGAAACATGCGAGTCGGACTGTTTCAAATATCTCCGACCAACAGACAGACTGAGTTATATTCTATTTTTATTTGCTGCTTATATTCTTATGCAGGTTTCTGAAGATTTATTTAGACAAAATGTGAGAGAAAAGTTCCACAGGTTTCAGACACAGTAAGTCACTGAGCTGTTTGCAGCATCTTTAACAGGAAGATGACGATGCAGTGAAACAGTCTGCTGAGAGACAGGAGCGACCAGCGATCAGCTGATCACCACGTCGCATTCAAACAGACCGAAGTCATCGCTCTTCTGTTTCTGCTCGGCTCTCTCAATATCTCTCTATCTGTGCTGTGATCACCCCCCCCCCCCCCCCCCCTCCCACACACACACACACACACTGCAGTCAGTGAATTCCCTTGGGTTCGACAGCGGGAGACTATTACACTCACAGACAGATTCGCTCTCCTCCAATTTCTCTCTGTCCTCTTCCTCCCAGCTCTCCCCTTCCTTCATCATCCCTCTCTCCCTCTCCCTCTCCTCCTCTCCCCCCTTTATTCACCCTCTCCATCAGCGCTGAATGTGTTTGTGCAGGTTCTCCAACCCTTCCCCTCCTCCGGTTCCTCCCCTCGCCTTTCTCCTTCTCCTTTTCTTCAGTCAATATAATTGGCATCGCAGGAGTGCTCCCTGCAGAGTATGCTAAAACTGCAAGCACAAAAACAGAGGGAGAGCAGGGAGGGAGAGAAATGAAGATAAAGGCAGAGAGACAGGGAGCAAGAAGGGAGGAGAGGAGAGCAGGGGGCCTGACAGAGGAGGAGGAAGATAAGAGGAGAACAGAGAGGAGGACTTACAGAGAGGAGCGAGGAGGAGTTATAAATATAGAGAAAATATACAGAACGGAGAGATGGCACAAAGAAGGAAAAGAAAGTGACAGAATGAGAGAGAGGAAATAAAAAAAAGACAGGAAGAAAGATAATACAAAGGAGATGAAGAAGAAGAGAAATAACAGAGGAGGGAAAGAAAGAATAAATCAGGGTGAGAGCAAACTGCAAAAAAGAAAAGAAAAGAAAAACAGAAGCTGAAAATAAAACTGTGGGGGATTCAAGAAGAAAACAAAGAGATAAGACAAACAAAAGGGAAAGAAGAAGAAAGGAGGACAGGATGAGATGCAGCGGCGATAAGACAAAGGCAGACACGGGGAGCAAAATGAGGATGAAAAATAGGAGGGAAAAGTCTTAACCATAGCAATCAGTGAGCAGAGAAACCAGAGCGCATCCATTCAACCCCACTCAGAAAGCAGCCGGCCTCTCCGGGCACATCCAGCAGTAGATCTGCTCCTGACGAGACACACAAGTGCCAAACCGCATTACGCTGCAACACCAGCCTGCTGAAACAAGCCACAAACCTCAGAGGCAGCAGCTCTCTCCGGCTCGGCCTCCACCAGCCCTCTGCAGCCGCACATATCTGAGTTCGAGGGACGGTTTTAAAGTCACCTGTCACCTGTCACCTGTCACCTGACACCTGACACCTGTCACCTGTCACCTGGAAAACAGACCTGACCACAGTGATGCTTTTTATATTACAACTGAGTCCCAGTCTGTCTATCTATCCAACCAACCAACCAACCAACCAACCATCCAACCAACCAACCAACTATCCAACCAACTGTCCGTACAACCGTCCGCCCAACCAACCGTCCAACCAACTGCCCAACCAACCAACCAACCAACCATGCACCCAACCAACCACCTAACCAACCAACCAACCAACAAACCAACCACCTAACCAACCAACCAACCAACCAACCAACCAACCAACCCAACCAAACCAACTAACCAGCCATCCAACCAACCAACCGTCCGTCCAACCGTCCGCCCAACCAACTGTCCAACCAACTGCCCAACCAACCAACCACCCAACCAACCACCTAACCAACCGTCCAACCAACCATCCAACCAACCACCTAACCAACCAACCAACCAACCAACCACCTAACCAACCAACCAACCAACCAACCACCTAACCAACTGTCCAACCAACCAACCAACCACCTAACCAACCAACCACCCAACCACCCAACCAACCAACTAACCAACCGTCCAACCGTCCGCCCAACCAACCACCCAACCAACCAACCAACCAACCAACCAACCACCCAACCACCTAACCAACCAACCAACCACCCAACCACCTAACCAACCGTCCAACCAACCAACCACCTAACCAACCAAACAACCAACCAACCAACCAACCAACCACCAAACCAACCACCTAACCAACCAACCAATCAACCAACCAACCACCCAACAACCCTCCCTCCTCCTTTATCCCCCCTGTTGTTTGGTGTTGAAGCTCAGATCTATGTCATTTTAGATCTGAACATCTTTAAAGTGAATAAATGTAAACTTGGAGAAAGAACAGCTCAGAAATGTTCAGCGCATCTTCAGCGTCGAGGATCACAATCACAACGTGTGTAATGATGATGTAATGATGATGTAATGAGCAACGCGGCCTCATGACAGTGATCCTGCATCCAACACCTCGACTGTTTTCAGCCCAACCTCCACCTCCTCAGCAGAACCTTTAGCAGCAGATATTTCCCTCTGGAGCCGGCAGAGGCCAAAACCCGAGCTGAAAGACTGTAAACATGGGACTGTCACTCAGCAGATGGTCAGAACGACCCCGACTGAGCGGTCAGGTTGATTCATAACTGGGCTGCTGGTGTAAACAACACGACGGCGGAGTGACGAGATGTGAACGCCGTGTTTACAGTTTGGTTCTGCTGCCTCCCAAAAAATATGTTTTTACACATTTCTGCTGTCAGCGATGTTTGAATGTGTTATCGTTCAAGACACGGAGGACACGGAAAACAACGGAGGACACGGAAAACACAGAGAACACAGAGGACACAGAGAACACGGAGGACACGGAAAACAACGGAGGACACGGAAAACACAGAGAACACAGAGGACACAGAGAACACGGAGGACACGGAAAACAACGAAGAACATGGATAACAACGGAGGACACAGAGAACAACGAAGGACACGGAGAACACAGAGAACACGGAGGACACAGAGAACAACGAAGGACATGGATAACAACGAAGGACACGGAGAACAACGAAGGACACGGAGAACACGGAGAACACAGAGAACACGGAGAACACGGAGGACACGGAGAACAACGAAGGACATGGAGAACAACGGAGGACACGGAGAACACGGAGAACACAGAGGACACGGCGAACAACGAAGGACACGGAGAACACAGAGAACACGGAGAACACGGAGGACATGGAAAACAACGAAGGACATGGAGAACACGAAGGACACAGAGGACACGGTGAACAACGAAGGACATGGAGAACACAGAGAACACGGAGAACACGGAGGACATGGAGAACACAGAGGACACGGAAGACACGGAGAACACAGAGGACACGGCGAACAACGAAGGACACGGAGAACAACGGAGGACACGGAGAACACAGAGGACACGGCGAACAACGAAGGACACGGAGAACACAGAGAACACGGAGAACACGGAGAACACGGAGGACACGGAAAACAACGAAGGACAAGGAGAACAACGAAGGACACGGAGAACAACGAAGGACACGGAGAACACGGAGAACACGCAGGACACGGAGAGCAACGAAGGACACGGAGAAAAATAAAAGACACAGAGAACACGGAGAACACGGAGAACACATAGAACACAGAGAACACGGAGGACACGGAGAACAACGAAGGACACGGAGAACACGGAGAACACAGAGAACACGGAGAACACGGAGGACACGGAGAACAACGAAGGACACGGAGAACACGGAGGACACAGAGAACAACGAAGGACATGGAGAACAACGGAGGACACGGAGAACACGGAGAACACAGAGGACACGGCGAACAACGAAGGACACGGAGAACACAGAGAACACGGAGAACACGGAGGACATGGAAAACAACGAAGGACATGGAGGACACGGAGAACACGGAGGACATGGAGAACACAGAGAACACGGAGGACACGGAGGACACGGAGAACACAGAGGACACGGCGAACAACGAAGGACACGGAGAACAACGGAGGACACGGAGAACACAGAGGACACGGCGAACAACGAAGGACACGGAGAACACAGAGAACACGGAGAACACGGAGGACACGGAAAACAACGAAGGACAAGGAGAACACAAAGAACACGGAGAACACGGAGGACATGGAGAACAACGAAGGACACGGAGAACAACGAAGGACACGGAGAACACGGAGAACACGCAGGACACGGAGAGCAACGAAGGACACGGAGAAAAATAAAAGACACAGAGAACACGGAGAACACGGAGAACACATAGAACACAGAGAACACGGAGGACACGGAAAACAACGAAGGACACAGAGAACACAGAGAACACGGAGGACACGGAGAACACGGAGGACACAGAGAACACGGAAAACAACGAAGGACACGGAGAACACTGAGAACACAGAGAACACGGAGGACACAGAACACGGAGGACATGGAGAACAACGAAGGACACGGAGAACATGGAAAACATGGAGGACATGGAGAACACGGAGAACAGAGAAGACCAATCACATTCACATTATAAAGAGAAATGAAATGCTACAGAAACCTGCTTTCATGGTAAACCTGCATGTTTGGACTGGTTCCACGTTATTCACACAGGTCATGAGGTCATATGAGGTCATATGAGGTCATATGAGGATATATGAGGATATATGAGGTCATATGAGGATATATGAGGTCATATGAGGATATATGAGGTCATAGGAGGACATAGGAGGACATATGAGGATAATACAGTGGTTACAGTGAAAATAAATCCATGTGCAGACTTTGTGTTTGTCCGTATTACATTTCTAAAACAGTTCCTACTTCCAAAACCATGTTTAGTATCACTGGCACCGTTTTATCACCCGAATGCAAATTCTTATTAACAATCTGTTAGATTTGCTCTAAAACGGGACTTAATATGAGCCGTGTGCCGACTGCAGCCAGCAGCCCTCGGCGGCTGACAGTCCTCCTAATGACGCTGTCATTTGTTTGGGATAATTACGTTATTGTCAGATTGTGGGCGCCGTTACACTTCTTACAACGCAACAAACGCAGCGCCATAAAACTGCCAAAAGCAACTTATTTGCAATTCAGTGCAGCTAATAACAAATTCTGAAATTATGAATGGGCAGTGTAATAAAAAGGACAACATGGAATTATTTGTTAAGAAACATGATGTCCAATTTTGTTTACCAAAGCAGGAGTGATGAATAAAACATGGAGCGGCCTATTGTAGCGCTAACCGGTAATCTAAGAGGAGACGCGGAGGACAAAGAAACTTCTCACAGAGTGGAGGAGAAATAAACCCTCTAATACAGACGTTTCACAGCGTCACACTTCTCAAGGCCTTCGATTCACATTTAATTTTCAGGCTTGTGCCGTTTTAAAGACGCGTGGACGCTCCGTGTTTCTTATTTTCCCTCCGTCTTCTCTGACTCTATCTAATCTTTCTGGAAAAAATAAAAAACCCAAAACATGAGGACAGACTCTATTCTATTCAAATCCAAAAGCCGGGGAAAGAAGACTTAAATCCAACCCAATCGCATTTATAGCCGGGTTCCGCTCCGAATGGTAATTTGTCGACTGTCGATTGGCTCGGCACCGCGGCCCTGTGATTGACACTCTGCCGACAGCACAGCTGAGAGAGGACGAGCAGGAGGAGGCGGAGGAGGAGGAAGAGGCGGAGAAGCGGCTGACATGTTGGGACTGATGGTTTCTATTTCCCACATGCATTTGTTTTTCCATTAAACTGGAAGCTGCAGTTGATTTATGCCATCAGCTCTTTGTTGACTTTATTCTGGACGGAATGGACGGCTCTGTTCGGTCCGGACTCAAAGATACTGGACAGATTTCTGATTCAGTCCCTTGTGGATGAATCCTGATGCACCTCTGTCTCTCTCTAGCGCCACCATCAGGTTCAGGTTGGAGGTTTTCCACCAAATGTTGAATTAAACTTTTGTCTAAACCACCCATCAATCATCAGTGATGTCATCAACCATCAGTGAGGTCATCAACCATCAGTGATGTCATCAACCATCAGTGATGTCATCGTTGGTTTGTGAACGTTATGAATCCTCCAGTTCAGATTCTGCCCGTCACCATCTTTGCTAGTTCGGAGCGGTTTGGAGCAGGAAGTGACCATATTTGGACAAGCTGGGGGAGGAGCCAGCGGTGGATCTGACCGATCTGATCGGAAACCTGACGATACTACGTCCCGCCCACCGATAGCTGTAACCTGACTGCACCACAGGCCTGTCAATCAAACAGACACGCCCCCAAAAACAGGTCTTCTTGAATCTTCTTTTCTAATGAATGAGGGATTATTTTCAGATGGACCTCCAGAAAACTAATAAGAAGGAGTGACTTTAGCTAACAACACCGAGATAACTGATGGACACATTTTATTCACTTTGGATTTGATGAGAGAAGTTGAATGGGAGTCTATGGAGCCGGAGGCTTTTTGGAGCCGACCTCTAGTGGCACTCGCTGGTATTGCAGCTGAAGACACTTCTGGATCAGAACCACTTTACAGACCTGAAGCTACGAACTCTTTTATATTCGATCTACGGAACAAACACTCGTACCTTCAGGATGAACTGAAAGAACTCTGAGGAGCCTTAAACTTTTCATCTGGCGCCATCATCAGGTCAGAGTTTCAGTCTCCATTTTTTGGGGGCCAAACGAACGTTTACAGTCGACCTGATTCGATGTCATTACAAGAACATAATCGGATTACTTTTAACATTTAACTTTAACAAATGTTGAGTAGAGCTGCTAGCATGTCGACCAGGTTTCTGCAGCGCTGCACGTCACCGGCTCGACAGTCAGCGAGATAAAAGCTCATTAAACCGTCCATCAGATAGACGAGATGTTGGGATTTAAGAAAACAGCTTGTGCTTTCAGACCAACACGTCTCAGGACCGTCCACGCTGCTGTCTGGGATTCACTCCCTCGTTTACTCATTGCATCACCGCTCTCGTTTTCACCGGAGTTCTTTGTGACAGTGAAGATGTGAGACTTCACTTTGAAACGCTGCATAAACAGTCATTTTATCGGACTGTCTGTCATGTCTGCCACTCTGAATTATTAATGTTCATCTTAGCGGAGCTTTAAAGGTCCCGTTCAGAGCTTTTCACGGGAATAATATGCACGACAGTGTTTGTCAAACAAATGTGTGTTTTTTACTCGACAGCGAGCCGCCGAGGTTTTTTTTTTCTCAGCGTGTGTTTGTCCACAATAACAAGCTGATGGGAATACTTAATGCAGGATTTATGAATAGTTAATCCACTTTTTGTTTACGTCTGCGTGTCACCACGGGCGGTCACGCCCAGATGAATCACAGACGAAGGCTCCTCCATCATCATCATCATCACGTGTTTCTCTATTCAAACTTAAACTCTGACAGTAAATTTGACGGACAGTTCGGACGATGAAGCACATTAAAGGAGTGACCATTAAAGCAGGAGGCCTCCATTGGCTCCACCCCCTTCGTCATGGTAACACGCCCCCTGTATCACTGGCTCTTGACATCTTTTGTTTGGGGAATCTGTGCCGTCGGTTCATGACGTTCACAATTATCCTCTACTGACAGGAAACATGAACCGAACATCTCAACACGTCGGCAGTAGCTGAGACTCGGAGGCGGAGCCACAACACCACGTCTGGGCCGGTAACGGAGGACGTGTGCGTTTTAACGGCCACGGGTCCAGGACGGGACGGTCAGAGAGGGGATCGAACACGCGACGCCTCACTCGCTGAAGTCTCACCTGAGACCTTCACCCGGAAACGACTTTGACTCGGTGGAGCTCAAGAAGCAGAATGAATCAGGGCTGTTTTCAATAATGATTCTTATCTTTCTGATCGAACAACTAAATGTTATATTTTTTAAAGTTATCTTTCACATTTTCCAACATATGATGCATAAAAACGTCCTGTTTTTCTGGAAGGATGTTCAGTTCACAATCACTCGACGAAGAAAAGCAGCGAATCCTCAAACGTTGTGTTTAAAAAATGATTCAACCGTTTCCCTGATGATGAAAACGGTTGCAGTGGATTCACGTTAACTGTAATTAACAATCCAGCGAGTGAACGACATCTTCTGTTCTGGATGAAATTAAACCGTCAGAACTCAAACACAGTTAAAGGTCAAACATTCGCCGAATTAAAAAACATGCCGACAGATTAAATATTCAAAAACGAAATATCTCGAATAAACGCAGTTACAATGAATCAAACTAAGGACTGACGGGAGGTAAATGTACTGAATGATGAATCTTGAACTGTTCACTATGGGATGGCAGGTCACACCAGGTTGCCGTGGTTTTCATGTTGGAGCGGGAACAGTCTGAGGAAATGTCAGCATGTCTCCGTCCTCCCGCCAGCAGCTGACCCCGTGACCCGGTTCTGGGAGGTTGATGAAACCGGGTCGGCTGTGAGTCTCTGGGCCCCGCGGTGGGGGGGGGGGGGGGGGGGCATGAAATGTCACCAAACTCCTCAAACAGCGGCGTGACAAAGCGAGGCGTGACACCTCCGTGTTCTCGTCTGCTCAGCTGCCTCCACGCTGCTGCTGAAGATATCAACCTGAAAATAGCTCCGCAAGCCGAACACAGAGCGCGATAAATAAATCACAACAACATTTAAATATTCATTGTAGAAGAAGAGAAGAGGGGAAAAAATACCAGAAAGGCAGAGGATAAAGTCTTCTTCTGTGGTTCTTACATCAAAACAGTTTGCCTTGAGGAAGTCTGACTGCGCTCTAAAATTCTCCCTTCAAGGGACTCATGAAACATCCAGCAGCGTGTAAGAGGCTGATAGTCGTCACGCCGCAGGCTGCAGAGAACACGTGGAGTCATTAACTCATTCACAGCATCACGCCTGTCCAAGGGTTCAAACACGCAGGATCGAAACAAGTCGTCTCACTGACATACTGTACATACAAAGGAGGGGGCGGAGCTTCACCACCATCACATAACGCATTACACCAATCATCAACCATCAGTGAGGTCATCAACCATCAGTGATGTCATCGTTGGTTTGTGAACGTTGTGAATCCTCCAGTTCAGATTCTGTCCGTCACCATCTTTGATAGTTCGGAGCGGTTTGGAGCAGGAAGTGACCATATTTGGACGAGCTGGGGGAGGAGCCAGCGGTGGATCTGACCGATCTGATCGGAAACCTGACGATACTACGTCCCGCCCACCGATAGCTGTAACCTGACTGCACCACAGGCCTGTCAATCAAACAGACACGCCCCCAAAAACAGGTCTTCTTGAATCTTCTTTTCTAATGAATGAGGGATTATTTTCAGATGGACCTCCAGAAAACTAAGAAGAAGGAGTGACTTTAGCTAACAACACCGAGATAACTGATGGACACATTTTATTCACTTTGGATTTGATGAGAGAAGTTGAATGGGAGTCTATGGAGCCGGAGGCTTTTTGGAGCCGACCTCTAGTGGCACTCGCTGGTATTGCAGCTGAAGACACTTCTGGATCAGAACCATTTTACAGACCTGAAGCTACGAACTCTTTTAGAAACAGTCTGTGGTCAATGGACACGCTGACTCACTGTACTGTACACATGAAGGAGAGGGCGGAGCTGCACCTCCATCACCTCCCAGCAGCCCCTCCGTCTCTCCATCTCCGTTCCAGACTGCAGCTCTCACACATGAAAGTCTCCGTCCTGTTTGCTTCTGATAGCAGAAGTCTGAATGATATTTAAGTACTCAGCAGGCTGAGAAATGAAGCAGCGACAGAACAAAGGAGCGTGTGCTGGTGTGAGTGCACGTACACGTGTTCGTACGACTGTGCACGGGGTCGGGAGTGGGGAGGGTGGAGGGGGGGGGGGGAGGGGGGCGGGGGGTGCCAGGTGGTGCAGCAGCGTTCCACTGAAACTGAAGTCTGTTAATAAAGTGTGTGATTAATTCACACACTGTCATCCTCTCAGGGACACCCCCACCCCTCCCCTTCCTCCCCTTCCTCCCCTTCCTCCTCCTCCTCCTCCTCCTCCTTCAGAGGGCCTGAAGAGTCTTTAATTACTCAGCAGTTTGTAAGTGGAGCTCTGCTGGTCGGACACCACCTTCTGGGACAAAATACATCCATAAGCAATTTGGAAAAATGTTACATATCAAATGTAGACAGTGTGTTAGTGTGTTAGTGTGTGTTTGTGTGTGTCTGTGTGTGTTAGTGTGTGTGTGTTAGTGTGTGTGTGTTTGTGTGTGTTAGTGTGTGTGTGTGTGTGTGTGTGTGTGTGTGTGTGTGTGTGTGTGTGTGTGTGTGTGTGTGTGTGTGTGTGTGTGTGTGTGTGTGTGTGTGTGTGTGTGTGTGTGTGTGTGTGTGTGTGTGTGTGTGTGTGTGTGTGTGTGTGTGTGTGTGTGTGTGTGTGTGTGTGTGTGTGTGTGTGTGTGTGTGTGTGTGTGTGTGTGTGTGTGTGTGTGTGTAGTAGATGTTCATGTAGGGATAAGCAGCTTATGGAAGCAGCATATTCTTTTCTAAGTAAATCTCATTAATTTGAATTAGCTGTATATTTAGTCCACCTGATGTGACTGGTTGTGTACAGAGCAGGTGAACTGACTCAGGTAGATTATGTTGCTGCTATCTGCATGACGTCCTGTTTGTGATGGTGTTGCATCAGAGGAGGAGGAGGACAGGGAGGAGGGGGAGGACATCAGAGGAGGAGGAGGACATCAGAGGAGGAGGAGGAAGACACAGAGGAAGAGGAGGACATCAGAGGAGGAGGAGGACAGGGAGGAGGGGGAGGACATCAGAGGAGGAGGAGGACATCAGAGGAGGAGGAGGACACAGAGAAGGAGGAGGACATCAGAAGAAGAGTCTTCTCCTTCATGGTGCTTGCAGCAGCGCCACGACCTCCTCACTTCCCGTTTCTCCCCTCTCCACCCCCCCTCCTGCCCCTCCCCCCGTACGGTGCTCTGTTGTTCACGTGCACGCCTCCGTGTCTCTCCCTCTGCCTCCCTCCTTTCCCTCCTAATCAGCTTATCCGATGTGTGTCCAAGCCTCTGTGTCTGCGTTCCTCCTCTCTTTGTTTCCGATTCTTTCAGCAGGGAGATTAGAGATGCCTATTTGGTGTCTTTGTCTTGGACCCGGCGCAGCAATGCCGAGTTACACCGCACGTCGTCACGGCGACGGGGCCGTCGTCACGGCCACATCCTCTCATCGTGTCTTCATCGTACCTGGATGAGTGTCAGGGTTCACGTCCACTCAGCAGCTTCCACATGCATCTAAAGGAAGGACGCACACACTCCTGCAGCAGCTTAACACTCACACCCACTGTGACACTAACGGTGTGCTGTAACGGCGCTAACTGGAACAACGGTGATAAAAAAGAGTGAAAACGCCCTCCAGTGTAATATTGTGATTAAATAACAAGTTACCAACGAAATGAAATACGTAATCTAAATGTGTTCATGTTGTGGAGCAATTCAATCTCAAAATATACAACTGTTTGTGAGTGTGATCTCCGTTTCCATGACAACACACGGGGTATGACTAACAACTGTAACAACAAACAGTCATGTCAGCAGACTCTGCTGTAACATACACTGTGTTTACTACTCCAGGAAGTAGTCCGACCCTTAGCAACCACCTAGCGACAGAGAGGATTCATAGCCACATTTAATAGACCTATAACAAGTCAAATCTACATTATATTACATATTATATGAAATTCCAATTATATATTCCCATTGAGGAGGTGATGAGCAGGGTGTGCTGCTTGGGAACTACTTGTTGCATAATTCCTATTCATCTCCAGACTCAGGCAGGAAGCAGCAGGTCGAATGGAAGGAGAACCAGACTCAACGTTTCTATAACTGTAAAATAAAAACACTCCAACAAGAAGACGTTCATCGTCCTCGACTGCAGCATTCACAGAGAAACATAAAGACAGAGGAGCAGTGAAAACATGCAGCCAGATAACAGACATGGTTCCTTCTCTGTTAATATTCAGACAGACATCAGGATGTGAAGGTCAGCAGGACCTCTGGACCTCCTGCAGCGGTGCTGGAAGCTCAGCCGGGAGGAAGCAGCGACCACGCAGCGTGCTCTCACATCCTGCAAACGCTGCGGAAAAGTCCAAATTCTCTCCAGAAGTTTGGCTTCTCTCCTCGCAGACACCGACAGGAGTGCAGCTCCAAAACCTCCGTCCCTGTTTCCACAAAGCGTTCACAGTCGCTGCAAACTGCAGCAAAAAAAACACACGTCATCACTTCGTGTTGCCTTCCAGGAAACGCTCGTCAAAGACGACCTTTTTCACTTTCAACAGTAAACCGGGCCTCTGTAGCATCCGTGCTAATGATGGTGCGCCCCCCCCCCCCCCACACACACACACACACACACACCTGGAAACGGTGACACCACGGTTACAATAAATGGACATGAAAACACATGTACTAAATACACATTTACTCTCAGGGGAATTATGACCAGCAGCATCTGCAGAACCTCGAGTCTGATCAATACCAACGCTGAGCTGATGGTCATCAACCAGCATCCTCCTCCACCCTCCCCCTCCTCCACCCTCCTCCACCCTCCCCTCCAGGAGGCCTCCATGTGGTCGGATCGGATCGTCGGACCGTCAGCAATAGAATATGTGATTTCCTCCCAAAGCAATCAATTAAAACATTAAAACACCGGCCAGAGGGTTCCAGCAGAAAACATGAGGGGGGAAGGGGGCGGGGAGGGAGGGAGGGAGGGGGGCAAGGGGGGGGGGAGGGAGGGAGGGAGGGGGGCAAGGGGGTGGGGGAGGGAGGGGGATCAAAGAGAAGCTGGTTGAGTGCTGAGCTCAGTAAAAAGGTAAGAAGGGCTCATGTTGCTGGAAACGAGGTGAATTAATGTATTCAGAGGTTGTTGTTGTTGTTGTTGTTGTTGTTGTTGTTGTTGTTGGTCTGTTTAATCAGCGATGACAGGAAATACGGGATCCTCGTCTCCTACAGCCCTCGTCTCCTCGTCTCCTCGTCGGATGAGTCCCTGACAGGGAGCTACTGAGATGAGAGCCGTCCTCTCTAAATGTCATGAGCTGTGATGATTCTCTGATGTAATCTGTGGGTGGAGGAGCTCCGCCTCCGACGGAGGAGGTGCGAAGGAGTCGCGTGTCGGGTGCTCCCGGAGCCTCCGACTGATCCACTCTGTTCAGTCTCTCCCCGTTGATGTGTGACGTCGTCTGAGATCTCTGAAGATAAGATGGAGACGGCGCTAAGATGCTAAGTCCTCTCCGGGGCGCCGAGCTGCCGCTCGCAGCTTCGTTGGAGTTTAATCAATCAGCCACAGAGTCTTAATTAATCGGCACGATGAACAGGAGAAATAATTGGTTTTCTGCCAGATGTGAATCTGTTGCAAACTAACGTCAGCCAATCAGCATCGGATTGATAATCAGAGGAGGGATCGGGACGACAACACGCTGAAAGGATCAGAGAAGAATCAACAGAGACAATGGAGGTGTTGTGAGAGCCGACGGAGGCGGAGTGTTTTACTTCCTGTCAGCCGTCTGATGGAGATCTGGAACATGTCTTCATCTTCTCTCCTTAAAAAACATATTGCTAATTAATTGATCAGCGTGAGGAGAATTAATAGAGCTCCTCCCAGATGTTTCCGAGAGGATCCGCAGAGAACTAACGAGGGCGTCCGCGGCAGATGTCGTTAACCGCAGCCACGGCGACGATGCCGATCGGCCAATCAGAGCAGGACACCGGCGGTAGATATCCGTCTCGGAGAGCGGCGGTTTATCCCGACGACACCGGAGCCACATGGAGAAACAGCCCGGTCCTCTTATTAATGTCACGGCGAGGCGGTGATTCCCCCCGGCTCTGTGTACCTCGGCTTGTTAATGACTCACTGCTTATCAGTCGGCCTTGTTAACAGGCAGCGGCCTCCCGTCCAAACCGCCTACCGCCATTGTGTGCTAGCCGGGCTGCGAATTAGCCAAATGTTCCCCCATCTTGGCACGCAGGAAGTCAACAGTGAACAACAGCAGCACACACAGGAAGTGGGCGGCGGGCCAGTGACAGAGAGCCGGTCCGGAGGGGAAGGAACCCATTTTGTGGACGGATAAAGTGAACATACATACACACACACACACACACACACACACACGCACACACGCACACACACACACACACACACACACACACACACACACGCACACACACACACACACACACACACACACACACACACACACACACACACACACACACACACACACACACACACACACACACAGTCCATAAATCTGCCCCACTAACGACCGCCCCTCTAATCCGTATTCATTACCGGCCTCGGATGGAGGCTTCGGACTCATTCAGCGGTTCCGACCGGTAGAACTCGCTGCGCTGAATAAACGATCAGACGTGTTTCTCGTCACGAAGGCAAACATTCTGCTGAGGTCTGAGATCGGGCCGCCGAGCGCCGGGCCAGGTGGCTGCCGCCGCTCCACTTCCTTTCAGCTGAGTGCTGGAGCAGAGCGACCCGCGGCACTCCACAACAGCCCCGAGGTAACTGGGTCAGCGGTACAGAACCAGGGCGCAGCCGGCCAATTGCACGCCTAATCTGTGCCCTTCTGACAGGCGCTCTCCATCCGCGGCGCCTGGCTGCACATCCAGCTGTGGGAATGGATGTCAAACACAACGCAATTAGTGTCTCCCAGAGTTGTTCAGTAGCTGTAAGGAGGCCCGGTCCTGTTCGCCCCGAGGAACGGGTCGGACGGGTCGGAGCGGTTCGGAAGGGGTCGGACGGGTCGGAACGGTCGGACGGGTCGGAGCGAGTTGGACGGCTCGGAACGGGTCGGAGCGGTTGGACGGGTCGGACCGAGTTGGACGGGTCGGAACAGTTCGGAGCGGTTCGGAACGGGTTGGATGGGTCGGAGCGGTTCGGAGCGGGTCGGAGCGGTTCGGAGCGGGTCGGAACGGGTTGGATGGGTCGGAGCGGTTCGGAGCGGGTCGGAGCGGTTCGGAGCGGGTCGGATGGGTCGGAGCGGTTCGGAGCGGGTCGGAGCGGGTCGGAGCGGGTCGGAACGGCCCCTCCATCAGACGGACAGCTGACACCTGGTCCGGACTTTAAACATCCGCACATGCAGCCTGCTGCTGAGTAATAATCACAGTTTCTATTTCTCCATCTCTGGAAGATTGAACAGAACCAAACAGAACCTCTCTGGTTCTTGTGGACTCAGCGCAGCTCTAACGGGCTGCCGGCTCTCTGATGGCTCATCTGCTCACATCGATCTATTCAGATCATCATTTCTCCCCTCTGATACATAACATTGAATTATTTATACTAAGTAGGCCCTTCTGTTGCAGCGTGGACGTTTCCATCATGACATCATCATCTGCCTGCCTGCTCCACCCTCCTCCATCTCCTACTGACAGCACCATCCATCAACACCATCCATCAACACCACCCATCAACACCATCCATCAACACCATCCATCAACACCATCCATCAACACCACCCATCAACATCACCCATCAACACCATCCATCAACACCATCCATCAACACCACCCATTAACACCACCCATCAACACCACCCATCAATACCACCCATTAACAACACCATCCATCAATACCACCCATTAACATCGCTGCAGATCAACATATATATACATACTATATATATATACACTATAAATATGGTGATGTTGATGGTGTTGTTGGTGATGGTGATGGTGTTGTTGGTGATGGTGATGTTGATGGTGTTGTTGGTGATGGTGATGTTGTTGTTGGTGATGCTGTTGTTGTTGGTGATGGTGATGTTGTTGTTGGTGATGGTGTTGTTGGTGATGGTGTTGTTGATGATGGTGTTGTGATGGCGTTGTTGACGATGGTGTTGTTGATGATGGTGATGGTGTTGTGATGGTGATGGTGTTGTTGATGATGGTGATGGTGTTGTTGATGTTGTTGTTGATGGTGTTGTTGATGATGGTGATGGTGTTGTTGATGGTGTTGTTGGTGATGGTGTTGTTGATGATGGTGATGGTGTTGGTGATGGTGTTGTTGATGGTGTTGTTGATGGTGTTGTTGTTGATGGTGTTGTTGATGATGGTGATGGTGATGGTGTCGTTGATGATGGTGTTGTTGATGATGGTGATGGTGTTGTGATGGTGATGGTGTTGTTGATGATGGTGATGGTGTTGTTGATGTTGTTGTTGATGGTGTTGTTGATGATGCTGATGGTGTTGTTGATGGTGTTGTTGTTGATGGTGTTGTTGATGATGGTGATGGTGATGATGGTGTTGTTGGTGATGGTGATGGTGTTGTGATGGTGATGGTGTTGTTGATGTTGTTGTTGATGATGCTGATGGTGTTGTGATGGTGATGGTGTTGTTAATGATGGTGATGGTGTTGTTGATGTTGTTGTTGATGGTGTTGTTGATGATGCTGATGGTGATGGTGTTGTTGTTGATGGTGTTGTTGATGATGATGATGGTGTTGTTGATGTTGTTGTTGATGATGCTGATGGTGATGGTGATGGTGTTGTTAATGATGGTGATGTTGATGTTGTTGTTGATGGTGTTGTTGATGATGCTGATGGTGATGGTGTTGTTGATGGTGTTGTTGATGGTGTTGTTGATGATGGTGATGGTGTTGTTGATGATGGTGTTGTTGGTGATGATGTTGTTGAATCCCAAATTTTCTGACTGACCCACTGCAGTCATGTCGATGTTAAGTTAACGCCAGTATTTCGATTATATTCTCAGACCAAATGTAAAACCTGCACCTCCGTGTCCAACATGGCCGCTGACACTCTGCTGAGTCAGCGCCCCGTCGGCTCTCTTCCTCTCTGGTGTGTTTTCTCATCTCCTAAACGCCGTCAGACGTCTCGGCCTTAATTACTCTGCCTGACTGACATGATAATGTAAAACAGAGTTCAGGTGAAACCAAAGCAAGAATTGGTGATGCATGGTCGGGCCTCCCTCCAGGTGCACCTTCATCAAATGGGACGTGCGTCTGAACGCCAGCCAAAATCGTTTTCAGGCCCCAAATAACGAAGCGCATCATCAGATTCTTTCTGCGTCTCTCATTTACATTTGTCCAGCAGTGACCTCATGTTTCTCAGGTGTTACTGTACTGACATCATTCACTTCACAGAGAAACACAGAAACACAGAAACACAGAAACACAGAAACACAGAAACACAGAAACACAGAAACACAGCTCATTCACCCGAAAAGAGGAAAACAGCTGATGTGGATAAACACATTCAAAGTACAGTAGATGTGCACATCTACAGCGTGTCCATGCACATCTACAGCGTGTCCATGCACATCTACAGCGTGTCCATGCACATCTACAGCGTGTCCATGCACATCTACAGCGTGTCCATGCACATCTACAGCGTGTCCATGCACATCTACAGCGTGTCCATGCACATCTACAGCGTGTCCATGCACATCTACAGCGTGTCCATGCACATCTACAGCATGCACATCTACAGCGTGTCCATGCACATCTACAGCGTGTCCATGCACATCTACAGCGTGTCCATGCACATCTACAGCGTGTCCATGCACATCTACAGCGTGTCCATGCACATCTACAGCGTGTCCATGCACATCTACAGCGTGTCCATGCACATCTACAGCGTGTCCATGCATATGCATGATGTCCTGTGTTCACGGACGCCCTCGGATTGGTGAATCCGTGTGGGTGAGCACTAGTGAGCTCCGGCAGCCTCTGAGAATATATATTGAAAATGCAAATCAGGGAGCGCCTGTTAGAAACCCTCTCGCTCGCGGTCTCGTCTCACGATTCTCCGCCAAACACTCGGTGCAATTAAATCACAACTGTAATGAGAAAACTGCCACGGGGACTCTGCCTGTCAATCAACTCTCCTACGGATTGAGGGCCATTCACGACGCTCCGCTCGCCCCCGGCACCGGCTCGCCCTCTGAAGGTTGTATTACCGGCAGCCGGGCACTTGAGCGTTATGTAATTGGAAAGCACACGGGACGGTAGATTCCTGTTGGCAGCCGCGATGACATCATTACAAACTGCTTCTCTCATCAAACCCTCTCTAACCCGCCGCTCTCCGCCACGACCTCATCGCACTGGAAGCTGTATGAGGCTCATGTGGTGCTGAGAGCACAGGGAGACTCACCCACTGGTGGGGCTCAGCAGAGGAGGGAGGAGGAGGAGGAGGAGGGAGGAGGAGGAGGAGAGAGGAGGAGGAGGAGGAGAGAGGAGGGAGAAGGAGGAGAGAGGAGGGAGAAGGAGGAAGGAGGAAGGAGGGGGGAGGAGGGAAGAGAGATGAGGAGGGAGGAGGAGGGAGGAGGAGAGAGGAGGGAGGAGGAGGAAGGAGGGGGGAGGAGGGATGAGGAGAGAGGAGGGAGGAGGAGGAAGGAGGGGGAGGAGGGATGAGAGAGGAGGAGGGAGGAGGAGGGAGGAGGAGAGAGGAGGAGGGATGAGAGAGGAGGAGGGAGGAGGAGGAGGAGGAGGAGGAGGAGGAGGAAGGAGGAAGGAGAGAGGAGGAGAGAGGAAGGAGGGAGAAGGAGGAAGGAGGAGGGATGAGGAGAGAGGAGGAGGAGGAGGAGGAGGAGGAGGAGGAGGAGGAGGAGGAGGAGGAAGGAGGGGGAGGAGGAGGAGAGAGGAGGAAGGAGGGAGGAGAGAGGAGGAGAGAGGAGGAGGGAGAACAGAGGAGGAGAGAGGAGGGAGGAGGAGGGAGGAGAGAGGAGGAGGAGGGGGGAGGGAAGAGAGATGAGGAGGGAGGAGGGAGGAGGAGAGAGGAGGGAGGAAGGAGGAAGGAGGGGGAGGAAGGAGGAAGGAGGGGGGAGGAGGAGGAAGGAGGAAGGAGGGGGAGGAGGAGGAGGGGAGAGGAGGGAGGAGAGAGGAGGAGAGAGGAGGGAGGAGGAGGGAGGAGAGAGGAGGAGGAGGGGGAGGGAAGAGAGATGAGGAGGGAGGAGAGAGGAGGAGGGAGGAGGGAGGTGGGGGACTGTGGAGGTGAGTGGACAGATCACAGGCACACAGAGAGTGTGTTACTACAGTCAGGACCTGTGGTGTGTGTGTGTGTGTGTGTGTGTGTGTGTGTGTGTGTGTGTGTGTGTGTGTGTGTGTGTGTGTGTGTGTGTGTGTGTGTGTGTCTATGTGCATGTGTGTCGTGTGTGTGTGTGTGTGTGTGTGTGTGTGTGTGTGTGTGTGTGTGTGTGTGTGTGTGTGTGTGTGTGTGTGTGTGTGTGTGTGTGTGTGTGTGTGTGTGTGTGTGTGTGTGTGTGTGTGTGTGTGTGTCTATGTGTCTGTGTGTGTGTGTGTGTCTGTGTCTATGTGTGTGTGTGTGTGTGTGTGTGTGTGTGTGTGTGTGTGTGTGTGTGTGTGTGTGTGTGTGTGTGTGTGTGTGTGTGTGTGTGTGTCTTGTGCTCATTCCTCACACAACAGCAGGAATTCCAGCAGGTCTCATGTGTTTATTCACAGCTGCCTGATTCTCTTGTGGTCGTACAGGAAACAAGGAAAAGGCCTCGAGGTCCACAGATAAGAGGCAGAAAAAGGGGGTCGGGGAGGTCAGGGGCCCCAGGGCCCAAACACTCACACACACACACACACACACACACACACACACACACACACACACACACACACACAGATGTACTCACCAAACACCACGTTGCTGTGAACCGTCCCTGAGAGCAGCGCCGTCAACAAGCTGACGGTCCATAACGCAGAGGGGGCTGATGGGAAAGCCATGGTCGGGGGGGGAGGAGCTCTGGAGGGTCACCTGCAGGGAGAGAGATGGAGAGATGAGGAGGAGAGGCAGAGCAGAGAGGAGCAGAGAGGAGCAGAGCTGGAATATAATTGAGTCCCCTGCCATCAGCTGGCTGCTGCCGCGTGAAGCTGGACCCGCAGCTCCGCGCGCTGCTCCATGGGTATTCATCGATCTGCTGGTGTTATACGGGGGGGGGGGGGGAGGAGTCAGGTGTGAACTCAGTTAAAGGTGAGGAAGACTCACAGGAAATAGAAAACAAAGACAGACAAGAGCACGCGCTCTGCACAGACACTCGGCACTCCTCCTCTCTCCGCCACGCGCACTCTCTCTCCTCTTTCTCTTCTTCTCGCGCACATTACTTAAAATAGCAGCACACAGCGCGCGGAGGTGAGCCCTGCGTCCATCTGGGAAGCCTCCCGTTTTACTTAGCCTGCGGGACGGGCCGGCGGGCGGGGCGGGGACAGGGAATGGGGGGTGGAGGGATACTGGGAGGGGTGGGGTGCTGTGTGTATTGTTGTTCCCGCCCTTCCTGTTGAGTGGTGATGGCGAGAAAGGAAACAGAAACTGGAGCAAGTACATCCCGGAGAAACAAACGTGCACTTTGATTCACCACAAGTTCCCGCCTCACTCAACAGGGGGTATTAATAATAATAACAATAATAATAATAGTAGCGACGGTGATAATAACAACAACAACAACAACAACGACCAATGAGCTCGTGCGGCTGCCTGCACCGCTGCGACGGACCGCGCGAGCTCCGGCAGGCTTTGGTAACGGCTCCTCTGACTGGAGCTCAGATACACCGAGAGGTCCGGTGGTTTTAACAGAGGAGGAGGAGGAGAGGAGGAGGAGAGGGGGAGGAGAGGGGGAGAGGAGGAGAGGGGGAGGAGAGGGGGAGAGGAGGAGGAGAGGAGGAGAGGAGGAGGAGGGGAGGAGAGGAGGAGAAAGGGGAGAGGGGGAGAGGAGGAGGAGAGGGGGAGAGGAGGAGGAGAGTGGGAGAGGAGGAGGAGAGGGGGAGAGGAGGAGAGGAGGAGAAAAGGGGGAGAGGGGGAGAGGAGGAGGAGAGGAGGAGAGGGGGAGGAGGAGGAGAGGAGAGCCGGGCACCGCGTAGCAGCCCGACCACAGCGCGCTCATTCAGAGTAAATAATAAAACACGCAGGGATTATTCAGCTGCCTCTCCCCGGGCAGGCACAACGGACACACACACACACACACACACACACACACACACACACACACACACACACACACACACACACACACACACACTCGGAGTGCGCACACACATTCCTGGAGACGAACAGCGTCAGCACTGACAGGTGTCTCCGGTCCGCCCTGCAGCCTCCAGCCCGCTACAATCACATAAAGTGAGAAGCATTGCACGGTAACACACACACACACACACACCGTTATTCCGCCTCCGGAGTCTGTTGTTGGTCTCCGGTAAGGTCCCCGGTAAGGTCTCCGGTTAGATGCGCAGCAGTGTTTTGGTCCGGAGCTCCTCTCAGTCTGCTCGGATCGACTTTTTTTTTTTTTTTTTTTTGTGGTTTTTTAATTTTTTTATATCTCCTTTCTTCTTCTCCTCGCGACTCCCTTGTTTTACTGCTTTTTGTTCCTCCGCGCGCTCTCCGGTTGTATCTGTGTATCTGTGTCGCTCTCTGCACGGCTACCGTTCACTGCAGCAAAAACAGACTGTCTGAGAGACGGGAGGGAGGGGACAGGGGAGGAGGGAGGGAGGGAGGGGGAGGGGGGAGAGGGAGGAGGGAGGGGATTTTAATACGATTTGGCCCGTACCACCGGGATAACCGGGCCGAGCAGGGGCCTACCGGCTGAGATGGAGCCGATAGAGGAGATCTCACCACGCCGGAGCATCACTGCGGTGCTCGTGCAGCTCTCCCCGCACACAGTGAGCGTGTGCAAGGCTTTTATCGCGGAGGGTGTCGGTGCCCCCGGTGAACGGGAGAGCCCGGTTCAGTGTTTATCTGCGGGGCTGATACCGACTCTATCTCCGGAGATGAGGAGGTCATCAGCGGCGGATCGTCACGGCTCCCTCTGCAGGGAGCTGCGCTCCTTATCACTCATGTTATGGAGCTATTACTCCTATCTGTGTGATAGGACTCCGCCGGTGCCCGGAGGCGGGATAATATTCGGTAATGATGTCACTGAGTCCACGTGCAGCTGTGGTTCTTCAGTTTTTAGAGGATTGTCCCTTTAATGATGACTTTCTTATGACTTTTCTAATGTGCCTACCTCAGTTTGCATGTTGTAACTCCATCAGAGGACAGTCCTGTCTGGGATCTGGGGAAAGGGTGTGGGGGGAGGGGAGGGGTGGAGGGAGAGGGGGTGTTCAAGTTGCCAGAGAGGATTAGGGATTAGTTTTACTGGCGGATTAGGCCTGTGTGTGGGGGGAGGCATGATGGGGTTAAACATGGATGGCGGCAGCGGCAGGACAAAAAGCTCCTGAGATCTTCAAACCAGCAGCTGAAGGAGAAACTTGTCCCACATGTTGGATCTTTGGAGGACTGAAGACCTGCTTCAGGGTCCTTCAAGGACTCCGGAGGTTCTGCTCACTGATTCTTCTCTCCATCTGAACACAGCAGTCCGTTGTTCTGGCATCATGACTCATTTGAGCTGGAAGAGTTTCTGTGTCTGTGAAACAGAAGCAGCATCTGGCATCATTAAACACTTGTTATGGAGTTTTAAATGTTTTGTAGCTGCTTTCAGTCAGCGGACAGACGCAGGAGCTTCAGACCGGGCGGTCCTTCCCTCTCTGCACGTTACCTCTGCATGTATAAAAGCGTGACCTTTGTACGCTGAATAGGTTCGTTCATGATGAGTCTGCAGACCATCAACACGTCTCTGGTCAGTCTGTGCATCCATCTGACCAGCAGCCTTCTAAAACACACCATCACAGCAGAGACCCACAAAACACAAAGGAAGCGTTCCTCCAGCATCTCGTCCAAAAAGCCTGGCTCACATCCTCTCATCTCTGCCGGGACTCGAACCCGGAGCCTCTGGATTAGAAGTCCAGCGCGCTATTCCATTGCGCCACAGAGACGACGGCATGTTTTTTTTAAGATGAAACCCGGGTTTAAACTCCTCCTCCTCTTCCTGTCAGCCCCACGCGGTACCCTCTCCATCCCTCAGCATCAGGACCGCAGCCCTGAAGACGGTACCCCCGCCGGCCGGTAGGGGGTGCTGCCGCCGCGTCCTCATTAGTCCCTTAATGCCTCATAAAACCAAGTGTTAACCTGCGGAGTGATGGACTCTTCCCTTCCATCACTGGGAAGATTGCAGAGAGATGAAAAAGGAGCCGAGGTGGAAAAGTGCCGATGAGACAGAATCATTTACATCCCAAACTCACTGCAGCCAGACCCTGAACGCTGCACGTGCTCCCGTTACGGCGGTCGTGATGTGGATGAAAATACCTGTCGGTCAGAAACAGCTGCTGGACAGGGAGCCGTGTCACCTGTAGAGCTCTACGAACACGCAGCAGCAGCTCGTTCATCGCGGGGCTCAGATCTTCTCCACGGCACGCCGAGGACACATTCGAGTGGACAGGCGTCCTCCCTCCGAGCCGCCGGCAGCAAATTGATAAACCAATTGTGTTGGAGCTAAGGAGCCTAAGTGCTGCTGGTGTTCCTGTGAGTGCAGCTTCAGCTGATCCGAAGCGACATCACGGGTTCAGACCACAATATTTGTTTCCTGCAGCCTGACGGGAGAAGTTGGATCTGACGGTGATTCACACCGCGGGACAGAAGCTGCTCAGGTGTGCGTGCATGTCCTACGTGGCTCAGGGTGGGGGGGGGGGGCTCCACATCCACACCCCTCCCCCACTACCCCCTACACACACACACACCTCAGCCCCCTGTCCTCTTGTTATAAATGCATCGGAGCACCTGCTGCCCAGGACGGTGAAATATGAATGACAGCCTGCAGTAAACACAACAACACACGCTCCGAACACACCGGCTTCATTAAAGAGATTCATGAAGCCGACGTCACGCCGGGACGCCACATGTAGGACACGTCTGAAACAAGTGTGGAACTAACTGGGTCACATTTCATGCACTTTGACCCCCGCGGTCTGCAGGGTGTAATGACTCACACCGGCGTCCCCGAGTACACAGCATAATATAATCCTTTATTTAATACTCTGGTGAAACCACCACAGAACATTTACACAGAACTCCCTCCGAGCATCAGTCCACACCTTCCTCAACAGGCTCCTCCTCCTCTCTGCTCAGAGCATCGCCAGGGCGATGGAGGTGAGGATGGATAGGCCGATGACGGTGTAGCCGGAGCGGTACACCTCTGGGATTTTGAAGCCTTTGCCGATGTCCCAACACTGATTGGATAATAGTAATAACAATAAAAGAGAGGACAGGAGACCGTTTTTAAATGTTTACAAATGGAATCTACTAAAGTCAATAAAAATGAACAAACATGACAGAAATAATAGAAAAAACAAACATCAGAGTTACATGTGCGACACAAACAACACCGCATGTATAAATGGAAGATGGAGGTCTCACCAGGTGGCGGATGCCGTTGTAGGTGTGGTAAGAGACGGGGAAGGCGATGCCGAACTTGGTCAGCCCGATGAGATAAGACCCGACGGACAGCGAGTGGATCAGGTCCAGGTAGTACGGGTAGTTCCCCGGCAACACCAGCGCTGCCACGGCGAAGGCCGAGATAGCTGAACACAGACAGAAGAGCCCGGACCGACACACACACACACACACACACACACACACACACACACACACACACACACACACACACACACACACACACACACACACACACACACACACACACAGAAATGTAGTTCCTCTCAGGCTTTACTTCAACATGTAAAGCAGCACTGAGACCAAACAGCTGGATGTCACATGTTCCTATAAAAGAATAACACGCCTGTGAAGCTGCTTGATGACATGTTGATGACATGTTGATGACATGTTGATGACATGTTGATGACATGTTGATGACATGTTGATGACATGTTGATGACATGTTGATGACATGTTGATGACATGTTGATGACATGTTCTCCGTGTTAACATCAGACTCATCTGAAGCCGTGAACACGTGAACCGACCACACAAACATCTGAACTCCATGTTCACCACACGCTCCGCTTTCTATCGAACAACTTTGGTTTAGTGATTCCAGTAAATGCTCTCAGCACAGATCGATGTGATGGACTGAAATGCCCCGAAGAGCTTTTCAGGGTCAATGTGAAGCTGACAGCGGCAGAGAAAACACACGTTTCTCCGAGAGGTCGTTTCAGGACGTTCAGGATCAAACTAGAACATTCGCATCTTTATTGCTGACATGACGGACGAGAGATGAAGCGTTACCTCCGCTGAGCCCCACTCCGGTTCCTCTGTGTGTGATGGACATCACCATGGGGACGGACCACCTGGAACACACGGGACACGCTGCGTGTCAGCTACAGCAGCAGGTGGACAAGAAGTACAAGTTTAACTGATGTTCATCTGAATCGGAACGACTCGTCATAAAAACCCGGTCGGAGGCGAACAGGAAACACAACCGTGATTTAAACGTGTTCCTCAGACGTCAGCTGTTATCTAAGTTATGAAGACAAACTCTACACGACTAAAATTACAATATATCAGCTGAACATCCAACCAAAACATGAACGCCCACGACCTCTGACCTTTCTGGAAACGTCAGATAAACACAGCTGTGTGTTGCAGGTTTCTGTTTCTCAGGCTGACGGAGGAGAAACTTTCAGGAGGCGCATTTTATATTTTAAATCAAAGTGGAGGAGAGCCGACACTTTATCGAACACATCCAGTTCTACATGAGGTTGAACCAGGTGAGAGACTTAAATCCTTGGATCACAGGTGGACTGCAGATGACTGATCCCACATAACAGAGAAGTGAAAACTGAGAGGATAAAAGAGGTTTTTAGGATTCGGTCCATCGAGGAGCTTCTCCTGCTGTTTTATTAGCATTAAAAGAAGGGAAACGCCTGCAGTCTGAAACATGAGGATTATTAGAAGATGCCGGTGGAGACACGAGGCTGAAATGCTCAAACATAAACAGAGAGGTGATTTTTCATACGTACTGGTAGATGGAGATATGAGGAGACATCGGGCGGTTTAATCGGGCGTTTTTGGCCCAGAACTTGTTCATCTCGTCCTTGGCGGTGGTTCCCATCGGAGCGGCACTAAGGACGACACGGGAGGTTCCACCACAGGTGAGCTCACGTCTGTGCGGCTGCATTGTTATGATGAATTATCAGCAGCATATTTATGTGCACGCTCGGTACTCACTGTCTGTAGAGGGCGCTGTAGTGCGGCTTGGAGAGACTCGCACCCTGACGGGTCAACGTCCTGAACACAAGACAGAAGAGCTGGACGTTACTGTGGGCGCTGAATCAGACATTTAATAAGACAACGAAAGACTCCAACATGTAAACAAAATATCTGACACACAACAAGACAATAACACCAGCAGACATCTACATGAAGAGATGTTATTCACATTATTATGAATGAATCTGTCTGACAGCATCGTTGTGATCTTCATGTTCTGATGGAGACGTAAACTGGAACACATCCAACATGGACGATATAAAATATCAAATAAAATATTTAAATCCAGAATAAAGAAGAGATTTCAACACAGTAAACTGACGCTCTGTGAGTAGCAGGCTAACCCGAGTTAACCTGATCAAACTAACCTGAGTTAACCTAATCAAACTAACCCGAGTTAACCTGATCAAACTAACCTGAGTTAACCTAATCAAACTAACCCGAGTTAACCTGATCAAACTAACCCACGTTAACCTGATCAAACTAACCCACGTTTACCTGATCAAACTAACCCACGTTTACCAGATCAAACTAACCCACGTTAACCTGATCAAACTAACCCGAGTTAACCTGATCAAACTAACCCACGTCAACCTGATCAAACTAACCCACGTCTACCAGATCAAACTAACCCACGTCTACCAGATCAAACTAACCCACGTTAACCTGATCAAACTAACCCACGTTAACCAGATCAAACTAACCCACGTTTACCTGATCAAACTAACCCACGTTAACCTGATCAAACTAACCCGAGTTAACCTGATCAAACTAACCCACGTCTACCAGATCAAACTAACCCACGTCTACCAGATCAAACTAACCCATGTTAACCTGATCAAACTAACCCGAGTTAACCTGATCAAACTAACCCACGTCAACCTGATCAAACTAACCCACGTCTACCAGATCAAACTAACCCACGTTAACCTGATCAAACTAACCCACGTTAACTTGATCAAACTAACCCACGTTTACCTGATCAAACTAACCCACGTTAACCTGATCAAACTAACCCACGTCTACCAGATCAAACTAACCCACGTTAACCTAATCAAACTAACCCGAGTTAACCTGATCAAACTAACCCACGTTAACCTGATCAAACTAACCCACGTCAACCTGATCAAACTAACCCACGTTAACCTGATCAAACTAACCCACGTCTACCAGATCAAACTAACCCACGTTAACCAGATCAAACTAACCCACGTTAACCTGATCAAACTAACCCGAGTTAACCTGATCAAACTAACCCACGTCAACCTGATCAAACTAACCCACGTCAACCTGATCAAACTAACCCACGTTAACCTGATCAAACTAACCCACGTTTACCAGATCAAACTAACCCACGTTTACCTGATCAAACTAACCCACGTTAACCAGATCAAACTAACCCGGATGACCAGACGATACAGACCAGAGTAACTGATTAAATAAACCAGACTAACTGAAGTGAACAGTGAAGAAGAAATAACCTTTGACTTGGTACCCGGATGGAGGAGCCCCTCAGTCCAGCACATAATTTAACTGGAGACAGACAGAGACAGCGGATGTCACCGTCTCCGTCCGTCATGAGGACAGTCAGACACGAAGTCCACTTTCTCTGCTGCGTTCAAAGACACGACGGTTAGCTTTAGCTAACAAGCTAGCGGCAGCTCGCGCTGCGTCGCACCGTTCCGCTGCTAAACACCGACAATAAACCGACATGAGAGGCTGGACCCGGCCGTGTTGTCCCCGGCTGTCACTGCAATCTGCTCGACGTGTGTCCGTGTCCCTCCACCACCCCGGAAAACGGCACGGAAAGCTTTCCCCGAGCCCAAAACTCAAGTAGCAAAGATGTACTGACCTTAGAAGCAACGCCATGTTGACAGGCAGTCAGCGGAAGTGACGCAGCCGGATGTTGTTGTTCTGCTCGGTTAGTTAGGTTAGGTAAGGTTAGGTTAGGTTAGTTAGGACTTGTTAGGCTAGTTAGGTTAGTTAGGCTAGTTAGGTTAGGGTTAGTTAGGTTAGGTTAGTTAGGCTAGTTAGGCTAGTTAGGTTAGGGTTAGTTAGGTTAGGTTAGTTAGGTAGTTACTTTATTAATCCCCGAGGGGAACATTTTTTGCTACAGCAGCATACAGAAGCAATAAGATAATAATAGAATAATAGAAAAGCAATAAAATAGCAGTAAAAATATAAAATATAAAATGCACAGTATATACAGTATATACAGTACAGTATATATCTATATATATTATATACAAACAACCAAGAAACACAGTCAACAGTGTTATTTTGCCAAAGGTGAGTTATTGTACAGTTACGTGAAACCGTGAGGTTCAGTTATTGTCCTGAGACGGTCAAACTTCAGTGACAAAATGTTTTAATTGAATTCAAAATAAAGTTAAACTTCTGTGGGCAAAAAAAAAAATCTATAAAGATGGTTAAACTTCACTGAAAACAATAAAAATAAAACAAATATCAAACTTCAGTAAAAAAAAAAAAAAAATTAAAGTTAAATTAAAAGTAAAGTAATCATTCTGGGAAAATAAATTTGAAAATAAGTCAATATTCAGTGAAACAAAATAAACAAAAGGTCAAACTTTACTGAAAGGCTGTTTTTTCTGTCTGTCTCATTTATGAGCATTTTGTTCTTTGTCAAACACGAGGAAACATAATGGCCATAAGGATGAGAGTTTGCATTAGTAAAGAGCTGAAATATTAACCAGCAAAGATATAACTGACACTATATTCTTAGTTTTTTAATTGTCATCTTTGGAGCAGAACTATCAAACATTGTCTGGTTCCAGTAAACTGATCATCTCAGATTTCTGGTCAGACAAACCAAATACGTCAATGACAGAAAAACATGTAGATAACAAGTGCAGTGTGCAACAAACCGGATCACAGAGACACATGATACTGTAGAAAAACTGGAAAGTCAACAGACGTGACACTCAAACCGGGAAAAACCACGAGACGACCTCCTAAAACAATCAATGCAAAAACAGCAGCTCTACTGCAGCTGAAATAAACACCACACACACACACACACACACACACACACACACACACACACACACACACACACACACACACACACACACACACACACACACACACACACACACACACACACACACACACAGAGCTGGGTTGAGGATAATGATGGCTAGAAGCAGCCCCACACTGATTCCTCATTACCTGCTCCTCCATTAATGTAAACCGTGTCGGTCGGACCGGCCGGGTCGCTTAAATAAAAGTTAAAACACATTTCTAATTGATTTAAAGGAGCTTTTGGATTTCAGATTTAAATATGTCTGAACACAAAAGAGCTTTTTCTACAGTAAAATCACGAGTAAGGACACCAGGACAGGAGGACAGGAGGACACAAGGACAGGAAGACAGGAGGACAGGAGGACGATGAGCTACAGGAAAGATGATAAACTGATATTCAACAGCTTAGTTATTCTTTCATTTTTCATAAGTGTTTTAACTATTGGAACATTTTACAACCGTTTGTGACCTTTTTTCTGACGTATACGATGATGTCGCTCCACCTGTGATCGAGGCAACAACTGTGCCATCAAATGAGATAAACAAAACCAGGTCTGACTTCCATGTGGGGCGAGTAAAGGAAGATTAAATGGGAGTAAATGTTTGAAATATTCTAATTTAGTGGAATTAATTATTAGTATTGGACATGAATTGGTGAACATCACACTTCCTGCTAGATATCGTGTTTACATTCATACTTTCTTTCCAGTTTTAGGAAACAATCAATGAATAATAAATTTAAAAAAAATGAGACAGTCTGTGGAATCGTTTTTATTTGTTAAATTTCACATAATGAACAACATTTCGTTTGTCGACACGCGTGTTGTCAGCGTGTATCACGACTGATAAGAAGAGAAAAGCTCACAGCACAATCAAAAAGCCTATTTTCAGAAAGTCTTTTTATGATAATCATATTTGTGAACTGATCCATGCAATATTACAGCTGACAGACTCACTCACTCACACACACACACACACACACACACACACACACACACACACACACACACACACACACACACACACACACACACACACACACACACACACACACACACACACACACACACACACACACACACACACACACACACACACACACACACACACACACACACACACACACACACACAGTGAATGTTAATAATAAGTCTCCAGCTCCACCCAACCTGGAAGAGATGAAGAGAGAGGAAGAGTGTCAGAGTGTCAGCCGAGCCCTCCTTACAATATCCTTTTTGTGTCACTCTATTTGTATTCATCTCGCCGCCTTTTGTCTCCGTACGAATGAATCCCTCCTAACTGGGAGCTCTGATCAGCGGCCCGTGGCTCACAGATTAACTCAAATGATTAACCGTCGCCAAAAAGCCTGTTTGTCTCCGCGTCCCGCCCCTCGTCAGCTCCGACTCCGGCACACGGCGGACTTTCAGACTTTTGTAGGGCGTCCGGTATCAGGTGTTGGATCTTTGGGGTACATCTCAAGAGTCTCCATCAGCCTTGCCTTCATTTCCTCTCTCATCGTGAGCCGGTTCTGCAGGTCGTCGGACGGGTTCTGTTTCTAGCTCTTAAGTGTTCGATAAACTGCTTTCATGCTGAAAACCAGAACCACTCAAATAATTCCTGCTGCTGCTGGAAGGAGCTGATGTTTGTGAGGAAGATGATGCTACATGTGAAGAAGCTCCACAGATCTCTGATTGACATCTGGTGCTCGTTAACCAGCGGCAACGACATCCGTTGGTTTGGGAACAATTCTGTCCGCCACCATCTTGTTATTTTGGAGCAGGAAGTGACCATATTTGGACAAGCTGGGGGAGGAGCCAGCGGTGGATCTGACCGATCTGATCGGAAACCTGACGATACTACGTCCCGCCCACCGATAGCTGTAACCTGACTGCACCACAGGCCTGTCAATCAAACAGACACGCCCCCAAAAACAGGTCTTCTTGAATCTTCTTTTCTAATGAATGAGGGATTATTTTCAGATGGACCTCCAGAAAACTAAGAAGAAGGAGTGACTTTAGCTAACAACACCGAGAGAACTGATGGACACATTTTATTCACTTTGGATTTGATGAGAGAAGTTGAATGGGAGTCTATGGAGCCGGAGGCTTTTTGGAGCCGACCTCTAGTGGCACTCGCTGGTATTGCAGCTGAAGACACTTCTGGATCAGAACCATTTTACAGACCTGAAGATACGAACTCTTTTATAAACAGTCTGTGGTTAAATGCAGCTGCTGGCCTGAGATCAGATCCAGTGGCTGTTCTCTTGTTTCTAAGCTGTGATTTTTTTTTGGGCTCCATTTATGAAAAAGAATTTCTACACAAACTGGCAGACGGATGTGACTGTCAGGAATCAGACCTGGAAGACAAACAGTAATCAGTGGAGTGTTGCGGAGGCTGGAAGCTGTTCAGCTGCACGGCTGACGGTTCGGCCCGAAGGCTCTTCGCTGCTTCATAATAAGGTTTTAATGAAAATAATTACACTTCCTGTTTCACAATACATAAAAAAAATAAAGTGGCAGAAAAAGGAGGTGGGTTATGAAACATGTTCTTCATCCCACAAACATCCACGCTGACAGCTCTTCCTTTAGACCGAGGCTTTTAACATTACGCCACAGTAATAACGATAATCAGCTGTAATTACAGCCGACGCTGTTGTGTGAAATTAGTACCTGTTCGCTCCTCCGTGATCTCCGCTCACAACACTTTCTATAACACAGTTTGAGTCTGTTAGTGACGACGTTAAATTCCATGTTCTTTGGTCCGATAACAGATTCACTTCATACGAGGGGAGGCTGATGGAGGCTGATGGAGGCTGATGGAGTCTGATAGAGGCTGACGGAGGCTGATGGAGGCTGCTGATGGAGGCTGCTAATAAAGGCTGATGGAGGCTGATAAAGGCTGATGGAGGCTGATAGAGGCTGATGGAGGCTGGTAGAGGCTGCTGATGGAGGCTGCTGATGGAGGCTGCTGATGGAGGCTGCTAATAGAGGCTGATGGAGGCTGAGAGATGAGCTCCTGACAGAAACTAACCGCGGTACCGGACCACCGACATGTCTTCATATTTATAACAACACACACTTGAATCCTTTTAATCAGTTCCTCCAGGAAATCTGGCGATCGCAATAATTAACGCAGATTCAAACAAACGCCGTAATATTTGCGGAACTTGTAAATATTTTTTAATTAACTTGTGAATAAATTTTTCTTTCTGGATTAGTAATTTTGTCTAATTGCCTCAATTTTGTGCAAAAAACTCCACAAATATTTTTTTTTTTTTTTAAACCCGCTGCAAAATCAAACATTTTTGATTGCAACAATCACAGAAACTCCTGGACGGGCTGATTTAATGTGGGTCTGAGAGAAGAACTCACCTCCTGGGCTCCTCCGCAGGATGAATTTACGGACCTCATCGTAGATGAAGATGAGGAGGCTGTAGGGGAAGGCACAGAACCACCACATGATCCTGGGAGGAAGAGGAGGAAGAGGAGCCGTGAGTCGCAGGCAGACTGTTAAAGTCACTGCAGCCATTTTGGAATATTAAACATAACAAGGCAGTGTTTAAGAAGATCACAGCCTTCATTTAGAGCGCAGACTGACGGGCTAATGGCAGCCTATTAGGGCTTTAAGAGGTTATTTCCCGGTTCAGTGGAGATGTGAATATACGGAGCGTACTTCAGCGGGTACATGCGCAGCGCCACATCCATCCCTGGGCAGTAGGAGAGGAAGGCGGCCAGGGCGGTCTCCACGAAGAGGCCGAAGATCAGGATCCGGTTCCTGTGGAGCGGAAACATCAGAACGAACAGGCTCAGAGGAATAAAGTGGGAATAAAAACGCAGATCTTTGTATTTACAAGCTCCTCTTCCTCCTCACTTCATGCCCTGCTGGAACAGAGAGTTCCTCCTGGTCTTGCAGATGATGAGGTCGGCCCACTGGACCACCACGATGGAGGCGAAGAAGGACGTGTGGCAGGTGAACTCGATGATCTTCCTCTGCTCGTAGGTCTGCGGGGTGAAACACACTCCGTTTAAACTCCTACAGGAGGAACACCTGCCAGGTGTGTCGGTGTGTAGCTCCACCCCTCTCCTTACCCACTGCTGCCCATAGCTGTCCTCCAGGTCGTTCATCTCGCGGTCGTCCCACTTGATGCGGATCCCGACGAGGAATCCCGGCAGGAAGCCGTTCTCAGCCAGAATCACGAAGTAGGTGAAGAAACCGGCGAGAGCCTGGATCATACCTGGTTTAAAGAATCAGTGGGAAAACATCAGGTTTAATAAACATGGATATTAATGAGGGATCAGTGGGAAAACGTACATCTTTTTTTTTTTGTAACAAGAACATTTTACAGGGTTTTTTGGGCCATAATTTCCTGGATATTTTCTAACTGTAATTTTGAGTTTAACTTTTCCTTGAAAACACAAAGTGGAGAAAAAGTTCTGTTAAAAGTTCTGCGGAGCCTTTCCATCCTGATGGACATCTTGTTTCTGAGCTGAAGTCTTCATCAAACCTGAGACGATGGTTATTAATTCATCACGTAGTTAAAGTGAAACTTAAGCGAGGCAGCATCACATCATCAGCAGGTTGGAGATGTTCGGACTCCTGTTGGAGGAGTTCTGGGAGCTGAAGCGAGCCTCCGTCTGTTTCCAGCATGTTCAGTTTGAAATCGAGTGTCATCCATCGCAGCTCCGTTATATTCTGACCCAGTTAACAGCCTATGAAATTGGGCCAGCCTTTGATTTCTCACTATTCCCAAACCGAATAAAACCAGAGATAAAACGTCGGCACTGAAGCGGAGCTGAAACACGACCAAGACGGAAGCAGAAAATAGAGCCGCTCTGCATTCGCTGGAAATGTCACCATGATTAGAGGGAAAGTTGTCAGCTCACCTCGGGATCTAATTCCCCGAACTGGACATAAGAAACATTCGTCTCTGGTGTTTAATATCACCAGAACCGGTCCTCGAGATGAAGGAGACGCACCTATCTGCCCGTAGGCCATGCTGATGAGGCGCTCATTCACCAGCTTGTCTGTTCTGGGGTTCCTCGGTTGCCGCTTCATGATGTCGCTCTCCGCCATCTCGTAGGCCAATGAGATGGCGGGAACCTGCGGAGAGGAGAACAGGATGAGCACCCCGCACCGTAAAATGGGAGGAAATTTGTCTCCGTGGCACCGGTACAAAGACGACGGAGCCAGACGAGACGTATCGCTACGAATATAATCAGTCAGTCGGAGAGGAGGCAGAGAAAGGGCACGAAGACAGTGACAGAGACGGAGGAGGGAAGACATTCATAAAACAGGAGGGGAGAAAGGTCCCTGTAATAAAGAGCCGATATTGGCTGGTTTTACCAGGTAAGCAACAGAGCAATATGTGTGACTTAGGGCAGGAAATCTCCGGGACTTAGGAGGGATTTGAGGTGGACACTCGGCTCTGTGTGAAACCCAACAAATCCAGTTTGTTTTGGAGTGACAGTCCTCTGACTCGCGGCGCCGGCCATCGATCCGGCTCGCCTCGGAAAGTGTGCCGCGCAGGTGCTTCTGTGAGCCGGTTCCACATCTCCGTCTGGAGGCCTTCTTAAAGTGTGCCACATCGAGCTTTGATAAACATCTTTTGCAGCCACATGGCACGGCGGCTAAAAATAATCACAGCACACTCCAAGTGCTGGTTGTCACTGCTAAATCTCAGCAGAGCCCCGCAGCCTGTAGCCTGGAGTTGAACTAAGCTGTTAACAAGCTGTTAACAACCTCTCCAGCAGACGTGGGAAATTTCTAACTTTGCTCGTGTTCCTGCTTGAAACACTTTACAGGTTATTTTTTGAATATTTAAATATTTTCATTTTGGTGTGCGTCGCTTCAAAAGAAACAGCCAGCTGTTCTCTGCAGCAGCCGTGACTGAAGACACGCACGCCTCACTTTGAATGCAGGGTTTTTATATGCAGAACAAGTGCACGAATTAGGGACTTTTAAACTTCAGTCATCGGATCTTTAAAGAGGAATAAACCGATAAAGGAAGAGCGATCGTTCCCTGTGATCTCAGACAGGCGAGTAAATAACAGGAACAAATCTGTCATTGAAACAAACACGTTCATATTTCTTCATATTAGTGAAGTAAAGTACAACTTGTTTCTAAAAGAGTTGGGATGCTAAGTGAAATGGAAATAAAAACAGAATGTGATGATTTTCAAATCATGTAAACTCATATTTAATTAAAAATAATGATCTTTGGCCCAGATCATGTTTCCATCTGGTTTCTTCTTTGGAGAGTTTTAACATCATTTGTGGACGCAGCGATGAACTGTGTTCACAGACGATGGTTTTCACAAGTGTTCCTGAGCCCATGCAGTGATTTCCACTCCAGAATAGTGTGTTTTTAATGCAGTGCTGCCTGAGGGCCCGAAGATCACCACCATCCAATATTGGTTTCCAGCCTTGTCCCTTGTGTTCAGAGATTTCTCCAGATTCTCTGAATCTTTTAATGATATTATGAACCGTAGACGATGAAATCCACTAATTCTTTGTAGTTTTACGTTGAGGAACATTATTCTTAGATTGTTGAACTATTTTCCAACACTGTCTTTCAGAGTGGTGAACCTCTCCCCATCTTCACTGCTGAGAGACTCTGCCTCTCTGAAATCAGCTTATATACCCATTCATGTTCCTGATCTGTTGCCATGGTA
>NW_027210678.1:410000-412500 GCF_029030835.1 Brachyistius frenatus | reverse complement strand
AGGAGACGTCGCCAACCGCCATTCAGCTGACGTCATTTCAGTGTTCCTTCTGGCAGAGCGAACACAAACAGAAAAAAACCCTTGAAGGCATTTATTTGTCGGGGAACTCCCCGGGGTGTAGTTCCTCTCAGGAGTCCCCTGAACTCCTTGTTCCAAAAACGGCTCATAATCTCCAGCAGGACACACACAGGCTGAAAGAAGGTACATTAAAGATTTAACACCAAATGACTGCACACAGCATCCTGTAAAATAAATCATAAAAGTCACAGAGCCTGAGCTTCATCTTCCCTCTGAGCTCAGCTAGAAGAGCAGAACACCTCCAGGACGGACACTTGAAGCACCTTCACGCACCTTCAGCTGCTAAACTTAGATTTTCTGCACAATCGTTTCAGACACTTTCAGCCCAGTTTAAACTGGATCTAAAACTACTGCAGCACCTAAAACCCCGTCTCCAAAAAAGTTGGGACACTGTGTAAAATGTAAATAAAAACAGGATGCGATGATTTACAAATCTTGTAAACTCAAATATAATTGAAAATAGACCAAAGACAACATATCAAATGTTGAAAAGGAGTCATTTTATTGTTTTTTTTCCTGGTTTTCAGAAGTGTTCCTGAGCCTGTGCAGTGATTTCCACTTACAGCATCCCAACTTTTTCTGGATACGATGTTGTGATCCAGTTTTAAATATTCTGAGCTGCACACATCACCAGTATGTTGTGTATCAGTGTATAATGAGGTCACATAAGGAGTGTAAATTATACAAACGTTTCCTGGACGTCCAAGGTCGTCTGATAAACAGCATCAATAAAAAGTGACACCTCGACCTCCGAACTGTAATTAAAGCTTTTGAGTTCCACTCAGAAAAATCTATAAATAATCCTTCAGTCAAAGGAACTCTTATGTATCACAACTGAAACTTTTATCAGCTCTTTTCTCTGCTTTAGTAACCCTCCCTCCCCCCCCCCCACACACACACACTCCCCCCGGTCGCTTCTTTAAACCCATTACAGTGTGTCTTACAGAAGTTCATTATGAAGAGAAGCATGATAACCACTACCTGAAATAAACGTGTGTAATCCATTCCCCATATGTGTCGTCGTTCCTCTGAATTAGAGCGCCTCATTCGTCTTATTATCCGCTTTTATCTCTGTTGGAAGTTGTTTCACCTTCCTGCGGCCCAGATTATCACTTCTCACTAAACATCTGCTCAGTGTGTGTTTGCAGCTGATTAACACATAATGAGAATTTGCATTAAAATCTACGACATCTACATTTGACGAAATGGAACCTTTTTACAACTCACTGTCAGAGTTTATTGGCTGTCGTGCTTTTTATTTTCACATCAATAATAAAATGTTTGCTGATTTGGTTAAAACCGAACATCAGTCCCACCTGGACAAGCGGCGACCTCTTAAGGCTTTCCAGGACCTACGATGAAGGCTGATGAAGCGATTACCTTGATGCCAGCGGAGCGGCATTTCCCCACCGCGTCGGGCACGGCGGCACGAGGAGGGTCGATCATGGACATCAGACCCAAGAAGCACAGCTGGTCCGTCGGGAAGTTCAGATCCTCACAGTCAAAGGAGAAACCACGAGGGAACTGGGACGAAGACAGATTCAGGTGGCAGAAACCTGCAGGAGAGGAGGAAGAGGAGGAGGAGGAAGAGGAGGAGGAGAGGAGAGGAGAGGAGGAGGAGGAGGAGGAGGAGGAGGAGAGGTGATGGTCAAGACTGGAACATCTCAAAGTGTTTATTATCTACACGGTTTCTCTGGAAGTTTAAAAAGACGCTTCCAGATGTTTCAGGTCCAAAACATCTGATGAAGAACGTGAAGCTGCAGCAGATCAACGGTTAAAGATGGATGAAGACGTCCAGGAGCTGCTGCTCGCCTCCTTTCTGTTCAGGTTTCATTTCAGACGCTGCAGGTTTGAAATACAAATCGACGCTGACACTTTTATTAATTCATGATCAACATCTCTTCAACGCGGATCTGCTGAATCTCTGCAGAGCAAAAAGCAAAATCAAACACTTCTGGAGGAAAAAAGCAGAATCCGTCTGAGAGTTTGTTTTGTGTCATGAAACACGGGATCCATCAGCAGCATCACCGGAGGCACAACGCTCTTCATCGGTTACAGGATTTCAGGAGTTTCACTCCAAAAAACATGGCAGCACTCCACGTCTCTGTAGTGACACCTCCTCCAACAAAACGATGATAGCACATAATTATTACCTGTGGCACTTTTTAAAAGATGCCAGCAAGTTGTTTTTTTCTTGGTTGTCAAAACGATGACATTTACAGAGTCAAGATGCAGAACACTTTAGAGATACTGAAAGTTGAACTTCAGCAATGATTTCTACCCAGAAAGTGTCGTTGGCATTTTAAAAGGGGAAATGTTATTCGGCTCCATTTGAGGGAATTAAATGACGAGTTCCCTGCCGGAGGATAAACGGTTCCTCCGGGAAATCTAGCGATCGCAACAACTGACGCAGATTCAAGCA
>NW_027210678.1:370000-407500 GCF_029030835.1 Brachyistius frenatus | reverse complement strand
ACATCGTTGAGGATGTTGGTAAAGTACCAAAAGATTTTCTTGTTGAAATAGTTTGAACCAACCGGAGCGTCGAACAGCAGCTCCTCCCACCTGACCACGCCCACATCTCGTTTAACAGGAAGTCATTTTGTTGAGTTAATGTTTAAAAGAAGGTGACAGCGGCGTGAAGTAAAATTAATAAAAATAACTATATTAAAAATAAATTCATTCATGTAAAATGCATATATTAAAAATAAAAACATAAAAAATAATAAATCAATGTAAATAAAATAAATATAATTTTTAAAACGAGGTCAAATTAAATCTTAACAAAACTTTTAGAGCTGAAAAAACGTCGTACAATAAAATCCGAGTACAAACTTGATGAAGAGTTTGTTTCGTGACATAAGCCCCGCCCACTACCTGGTACTTGTTGGTGGAGTTGAAGGGGATCTCTCCCACTTTGGGGTTCCTGGTTCTCAGGTCTCGAACGCTGCCGCAGCACAGCTCGATGCACTTCAGCAGCGCGGACTCGGACGCGTCTCCCGCCGTCTCCCTCTGAGGACACACCGGAGGACACAGTAAAGATTTGAATGTTGGTGGGGGAAAGCATTAAAACCAGTGGTTCTCAACTGGTGGGTCACGGACCTAAAGTGGGTTGCAGATGCGAAGGAAAAAAAAAAAACAGTCAAACTTATTGTGAAGTCTGCAGAATGTCTTTGGCAGTACTTTTATTTTGAAGGACGTATGTTTCCCATGATGCAGCGTATGTGCTGTAATCGTCATGGCAATGAGGACCAAGGCTGCGATTGGAGCATTTATAAACAGGGTGTGATGAGATCAGTCTGCTATTATTTCATATTTTGATGCATCGACGGTTTAAACCTGTTTGAAATGATCAGGTCAGTCTGTGTTTTGGTTTATTTCCTGTTTTAACACCACATGGAGGAAGTGTGTATTAAATGAATTTGAGTGGCTCGAACATTTCAAAAACGTGGGTCACGTTCACTGCTACGTTTGTCAGGGAGGTTCAATTTAATCTGTTTCAACCGCTCTGTTACGTTGAAGCTGTAATACACCTGCCCGTCCACTAGAGGACACTGTGACAGTGTCACGTCTTCACTCTGACATGAAAAGTACACGCATGTGACCGGGGTCAAAGGTGGAGGAGGAGGCCATGTGACAAAGTACAGAGATAAAGTCTGAGAAAGCAAAAGTCCACGTGGATTTGATTTAAATATGGTAAATAAGTTACGTAGATAACGTCGCGTATTTAACTGAAACAGCACGTTGAGTTACTGACGTACGTTAAACTGTTTATTTGAACAGAAACCTTTTTTTGGTGCTCTAACATAAAGGATCCTGTTTTTCCCGCCTGGACGAGGCAGAACGCAACACTTGACACGAGGCCCTCTAGTGGACTGACGGGGGAATTACAGATAACAGATAAAAACCTGTCCTGCAGATTACAGTTGTGTTTTCTGTGAATCTAAATGTTCCCTTCAGAAAACAGAGAGACATGAAGACGCTTCACGGCAGCTTTTATCCTCCGCTCGGATTCACGTTCTTGTGTATTTGTTCTCTTCTGTTTGCAGCTTTATCGGCTTCAGTTTGTGACAAAGCTGCTCGAGTGGTACGAAAATTCTCTTTTAATAACCCGTCAACCCACCTTCATGAGAATTCCTCGGTGATAACCGCAGTCCAACCTGCTCTCGGAGCCAATTTATTAAAATGGATACTGAAGTGAAGCCGGTGCGGCAGCAGGAGCCGAGCGAGACCAGGAACTTCTCCTGTTTCTGTTTACTCATTCATGAACAGCCAAACAAGGACACGCTCGGACAGATTTGTCCTTGTTTGTGCCTTTTCATGAATTAATAAAAAAAAATCAAGGAAATTCCATTTCTCTGTTTTTCCGAGTGCAGATGGGGACTTGTTCTTGTAACGGCAGCCGAGCTGTCAGGACTCATGGCCACTACTTAATGCAACGAGGAGGTCCAGCTGTAGAGGAGGTGTAGAGGAGGTGTGGAGGAGGTGTGGAGGAGGTGTAGAGGAGGTGTAGAGGAGGTGTGGAGGAGGTGTAGAGACCGAGAGGATGCTGCAGGAACACTGGGAGGTTATTGACTCACCAGAGTGTGTGTGTGTGTGTGTGTGTGTGTGTGTGTGCGTGCGTGTGTGTGTGCGTGCGTGCGTGTGTGTGTGTGTGTGTGTGTGTGTGTGTGTGTGTGTGTGTGTGTGTGTGTGTGTGTGTGTGTGTGTGTGTGTGTACCATGAGGATGGGGAAGTGTTCCTGTGCAGCTTTAAAGTCCGCTCTGTTGCAGAGTCCCGCCACGCGAGACAGAGCCGTCCAGGTTCCAGAGCTCTTGTCAAACCCAGAACCTGCGAGGAGACAGAGAGTCGGACGGTTTTTCTCGGAGGCTCATGAAGTATTTGTGCTCCTGACTTCAGTCCCGGTTCGGAGAGCATCTCTGGATCTTGTAGCTAAATAACAGAATCGGGGTCAGCTGAGTTTCAAAATCACTTTCTTCTTGACAAAAGTGATTTTTCATTCTGCTGAGTGGAATTCATGTTTAACTGAAATGTGTCTGAAAATAAAAGCTGTTTGGAAATCGGACTTTCCTCCGAACTCTTGTTTTAAGACTTGAACAAGAAAAGTTTGAAAGTTGCTGGAAATCTTGGATTGATGATGGCTCCTCATTTAATACAGATTTTATATGTAATCCATAAAGGTTCTTTTAGCTACTCCTCTGTTCATATTTTCACAAATTTTTTTGTATTATTAGATTTTATTTGAACTTTTTTTTTTTTACGTTATTTACAAGATGATATTTCAGTTCTGCTCCAAATCAAAATTGAAATAAAAAAAGATAAAACACCTTGTCTGTCTGTCTCTGGACTCATCAGTATGCACACAGCACCTGTTTTCTTTTGTTGTATTTCGAAAAGCTTCTTTGAAATGTGGTTTGAGGTTTGCAGACAGGAACCCGATTGGTTCCACAGCTGCAGCCTCACTGAGGAACTCCGAGAGAAGACGTGTTTGTAGCTGAGAGCTCTTCCTGCCCACTGCAGCCCAGCTCAGTTAATCCGGGGAGGGAGGGGGGGACGTTGGACAGATGAATGTCAGCAGGTGGTCCCACTTCCCATACGCATTCCCACAATCTCCATCCTCCCTCCACCCCTCTCCTCCTCCCTTATTTCCATCCCTGCCTACCCGTCTGGTCCTCGGTGGTGTCCGCCTCGTGGACCTGGTTGTCGAACCACATGTGGGCCACCGTCATGCGGTTCTGGGTCAGCGTGCCCGTCTTGTCGGAGCAGATGGTGGAGGTGGAGCCCAGAGTCTCCACGGCCTCCAGGTTCTTCACCAGGCAGTTCTTCTTGGCCATCCGCTTGGCAGTGAGAGTCAGACACACCTGGAGGGGGGGGGGGGGGTGTTAGTCGACGATAGGGAGAGCATGAGTACCCAGCAGTGCGTTCAAGTGTTTGTGCATGTGAAACCATGCGTGGTGCAGGTCCCTCTGTGTGTGTGTGTGTGTGTGTGTGTGTGTGTGTGTGTGTGTGTGTGTGTGTGTGTGTGTGTGTGTGTGTGTGTGTGTGTGTGTGTGTGTGTGTGTGTGTGTGTGTGTGTGTGTGTGTGTGTGTGTGTGTGTGTGTGTGTTCATTAACAGCAGGTGAACGGGGACATAAAGATACAATGAACAGACAAATTCCATATGTTGCAGAAGGAACATCAACACATTAATTCAAGCTGCACACATTACACACACTTCACACACACTTCACACACACACACACACACACACACACACACACACACACACACACACACACACACACACACACACACACACACACACACACACACACACACACACACACACACACACACACACACACACACACACACACACACACACACACACACACACACACACACACACACACACACACACACATTACACACACATTACACACACTTCACACACATACACACTTCCTGGTGTTCAAAGAAAGCACCAACTGGAAGTTCATTTGTTGTGTGAGCGGTGAGATGTCGACTGATGACATTTGAAACGCCGGCTGACGTCCTCGCGGCTCTCACTCTGATTATTGTTGCAGAAAAAGTTCTGAACCGACTCCGGAGTTCAGCCATAAATCACTGTGGGGGGCGGGGGGGGGGGGGGGGCAGGTGGAAATAACAATGCTGACGATGGCTCAGGTCCAGTTCCATGTGCCAGTGAACCGAGCCAGCGGGAACATGACCAGAACCAGAACCAGAACCAGAACTGCCACGCTGAGCTGATCAATAGCTTTACATCAACACTGACCCTCAGTTCTGCAGCTTTGAGCCTCTTTTACTTCATTATTTCTGGTTTTAGTCATATATCCACCTATCAAAGATGTTTTCCTCAGAAGCTGGTGGAGACCAAAACAAAGCTGAAAGGAGATAAATATCCTATCTAACGTGTGTTAGGATGTTACTGGTCTTTCAGTCTGTGTCTGAGCCCCAAATGTAATGAAGTCAGCTTTAAATCGTGTTCAAGCATGAATAAACATATGAATTATAGTGGAGTGGAGTGTGTTGTCTATTTTATATGTGAAGTTCAGTCACTTAAATTGTAATGAAAATGTATTTTTTTCTTCAATCTTGCTATTCATTGCACACAGATGTATGTTTTTTTAAATAAATAATGCAGTGTTGTGTGTGAGTTTAATCAAATGCAGGAAAAATGTCCCCACTGGGACAATAAAGTACATCATAACGCATTAACAAGACCGTCCACCTGCCAATCATCTACATCTCACACGACTCATCACTACAGCTGTTTGTCCTTTATTTTGAAAATCTATTTCCTATTTTCTTCAAAAAATCTATTTAAAACAAAGAAGCTACAATATTTAAAATGACTATTTAAAAGCAGTTTCGTCTCTTTGTGAGTTCCTGTTTGACGGCGAGCGGTCGGAGCGTCATCAGGAACCTCAGGTGTGCTGTTACCTGCAGGTAGGTTTCTCTCTCAGGAACCAGACACTCACGGTGACAGTGGCCAGCAGCCCCTCGGGCACGTTGGCCACAATGATGCCGATGAGGAAGATGACGCCCTCCAGCCAGGTGTATCCCAGGATGATTGACAGGATGAAGAAGCTGACTCCCAGGAAGACGGCCACGGCGGTGATGAGGTGGATGAAGTGTTCGATCTCGATGTTGATGGGCGTCTGGCGGACCTCCAGCTCCGAGGCCAGCGTGGCGATGCGGCCCATCACGGTTCGGTCCCCGGTGGCTATCACGATGCCGTGGGCGGTACCTGGGGGGGCGGAGCCTTGTCAGTATATAAAGTCTCAACAAAAAGCTTCCAGAACATGTGATGTCAAGAAGAACCTTTGGATGACTCATCGGTTCAGGAGTTTGTCTCAGCAGGCGGCAGCTTTTATTTTTAATTGTTCCGTTTTTACTTCGGCTCTTTAAATGTGAAGTCGTGACATCACAGATCAGGTGTGAGTGACAGCTCTCAGGTGGCTGACCTGACACGTACAGAGACAGATGAGTGTTCACAGAGCGGGAGATGCTGTGTTCTGTAAACAGGAAGGAGGCCTGATGGATGGAGGTGAATCACAGGTGCTGGCCGGTGATCGATGGCCGGGCCGGCGGAGCAGATGCTGAGGACACAATCTGATTCTCTTTAGATACAGATAACAAACTCCACAGACTTCACTACCAGCACTTTATTTGACTGTATGAGCTGCAATAAGTTCCAATAGAGAACCGCTGTGTTTGTGGAGCGAGTGGCGTCGGCTGCATCCAGCTGACCTCCTCTGGTTTACCGTGGGAGGCAGACAGCAGACTAAAGATAACTCTACATACTCTCCAGTCTGTTTGGTGAAAGACGTCTGGAAGGATTTAATATTCCGCTTTTAACCCCCGCAGGCCTGCTTTTGAAATTTCCCTCTGAAAAACCAACATTAAATTCAGTCAGCTGCGCAACCTTGAGCTCCATGAATAGGAGACACTCAGGAGATTTTATTTTGAAATTCAATTCAACCTCGTTGCACCCATCACCGCGCCGGAGACACAAATTTGGAAAAACTTCAGCCCAAAAAAAAATTGACTTTTTTCCTCCCTGTCTAATAAAAGAAGAGCCTGAGGTCGCTGATCCTGTTGAACAGAACCGAAGCAGAACATCTATTCTAGAACCGGGAGAACTCCTCAGTGAACGGGTCTCCAACACTAAAATATGAACCTCGGCTTTCAACGTCTGAACTGTGATCAGAACCTGCAGAAATGGACCTCGTTCATCAGCACACAGAAATGAGAACACTCATTAATAATCCTCCTGCATCCGTCACTAAGTCATCAGGAGGTCCGTGATCTCCTGATGACTCAAAGAAAGAAGCTCAGAGGCGACGACAGACAATCTGGGCCAGATGTGGTTCTACTGACCCTCGACACAGTTGGTGGAGTAGAAGCAGATGTTGCGGGTCTCCAGAGGATTGTCGTGCGTGAACTCCGGGGAGCGAGTCTGAGGCTCCGACTCCCCCGTCAGAGAGGAGTTGTCCACCTTCACGGGAGGCAGGAGGAGGCAGCAGGAGGCAGCAGGAGGCAGCAGGAGGCATCAGGAGGCAGGAGGAGGCAGGAGGAGACAGCAGGAGGCAGGAGGAGGCAGGAGGAGGCAGCATGAGGCAGCAGGAGGCAGGAGGAGGCATCAGGAGGCAGGAGGAGGCAGGAGGAGACAGCAGGAGACAGCAGGAGGCAGGAGGAGGCAGGAGGAGGCAGCAGGAGGCAGCAGGAGGCAGCAGGAGGCAGCAGGAGGCAGGAGGAGGCATCAGGAGGCAGGAGGAGGCAGGAGGAGACAGCAGGAGACAGCAGGAGGCAGCAGGAGGCAGGAGGAGGCATCAGGAGGCAGGAGGAGGCAGGAGGAGACAGCAGGAGACAGCAGGAGGCAGGAGGAGGCAGCAGGAGGCAGCAGGAGGCAGCAGGAGGCAGGAGGAGGCAGGAGGAAACAGCAGGAGGCAGCAGGAGGCAGGAGGAGGCAGCAGGAGACAGCAGGAGACAGCAGGAGGCAGCAGGAGGCAGGAGGAGACAGCAGGAGGCAGGAGGAGGCAGGAGGAGACAGCAGGAGACAGCAGGAGGCAGGAGGAGGCAGCAGGAGGCAGCAGGAGGCAGCAGGAGGAGGCAGGAGGAAACAGCAGGAGGCAGCAGGAGGCAGGAGGAGGCAGCAGGAGACAGCAGGAGACAGCAGGAGGCAGGAGGAGGCAGGAGGAGACAGCAGGAGGAGACAGCAGGAGGCAGCAGGAGGCAGCAGGAGGCAGCAGGAGGCAGCAGGAGGCAGGAGGAGACAGGAGGAGACGGCGGCGTCACATCAGGGGAAGCAGACCGAGTGGGAATGAAAGAGATGTCAGTGTTCACATGTTTCTCTGTAGTTTAACATCTGCAGCAGGACGGACTCAGAAAGGAAACCTGAGAAACTTTCACTCTTCAGCAACATCAGTTCTAAAAGAAAATACAAAAATTGAAATCAGAACAAACGCCTGAAATTTCAAAAGGCGGGAACAAAACGGGTGTCAAGAAAAGAGGAGAAATCTGCACGACCAGTTCTCTTTAAGCTGTAAATCACTTCGAGACAACTTTCCTTTGAAAGGTGTGTTTGACCTGGAATACGTGATGAACCTGAGTCACGATGCACAAACTAAAATACGTTAAACATCATCTCACGTTAACGTGACCGCTGGTACCTGAACATCTGTGATGTCATCACGGTCCTGAAACTGGAGCAGAGAAACATCAGACTTTATATCAAACTCTGTAAACGGTCAACAGAGACGCTCGAAATGTTCAGAAAGTCTCCGGCGATGAAGCGACGAGCCGGAGAGGTGTTCTGAGTGACGTTCAAGAGGGGGCGGAGCTTCACCGTCCGAGACCGAAGAAGAGACGCCAGGTCAGGAGACACCAGCTGGGTTTTTCTTTGTGTCACCGTGAACTCGTCCCCCAGAGTCAGACTGTCAACATCGAGTTCCGCTGGGACCTTCTGAGGGGAACATTCACTGGGAATCACCTGAATTGTGTCGCCATGGCAACAGGCTCCAACACAACAACACGCATGTTGAAGATTTTGTTCCCTAAAATCTGATGTTTCTCCAGTTTCAGGTTGATGGTGAAATAAAATGAATCATGAAGTTTGCTCCAACGATCAGCTTCATTTCTGGATGATGATAACTTACTGATAATTAAAAAGTAAGATACCAGTCAGCTGGTATCTGACCCCCTCCCCCCCCCACACACACACACACACCCTACCTTGCATCCGCTGGAGGAGACCACTCGGAGGTCAGCGGGGGTGCGGTCTCCCCCTTTGATCTCCACCAGATCTCCCTGAACCAAAAGTTCTGCATTGATCTGCATCTTCTCCCCCTCACGGATCACCAGTGCTTGCTGGCACAGAGAAAAAGGAAGAGACATGAGGAGGAGGAGGAGGAGAAAGAGAGGAGAGGAGAGGAGAGGAGAGGAGAGGAGAGGAGAGGAGAGGAGAGGAGAGGAGAGGAGAGGAGAGGAGAGGAGAGGAGAGGAGAGGAGAGGAGAGGAGCCTAAGGGAGCCTAAATAGATTAAAGAATTAGGGAATGGAAGTGCTGGCGGTAACACAGGAGGAGTTTTTATGCAAACACAGACTGAAGTTGGCTCAAACATTTGTTCTTCTTATTCTTTGTGCAAACTTCTTAGTTTCCACTCAGACAGACTGAAACTCGACGGATCCTCAACTGCAGCGAACACATCAACTCACCTGTGGCACCATCTTCTTGAAGGAGTCCATGATTCGAGAGCTCTTGGCTTCCTGGAAGTAGGAGAAGCAGCCGGTGATGATCACCACCGCCGCCAGCACCACCCCCAGGTACAGCTGCAGAGGGGGGGAGGGGAGAGGGGAGCAGGTTGTTAACTAGCTGTTTGTTATCTGTTTGTTAGCTGTTTGTTATCTGTTTGTTATCTGTTTGCTATCTGTTTGTTAGCTGTTTGTTAGCTGTTTGCTATCTGTTTGTTAGCTGTTTGTTATCTGTTTGCTATCTGTTTGCTATCTGTTTGTTAGCTGTATTTTTATTGTGTGATGGGTTCAGCTGGCGCTGATGCAACCCGACAGGCTCACCGTGAGGATGAAACAGCTGCCAGCTGCTGTTCAGTACATGTTGGACTTTTTCTTAAATCCTCCAAAGTTTGCTGTTTCCAAGGTGTCGCTTTCATTTGACAGCAGCAGTATAATGTTTTACTATTTTACACTGGAATGACTTTTTGTTTTTACTGTAGCTGCTGAGTCTCCCGTGAACCAGCAAACACATCAGAAAAATCACTCAGTCTTTGTTTCCTGCAGATTGAAGCTGAACTCGTCTCGCTCCAGAGGACAGAAGAGGAGCATCTGTCCGGGCAGGTGACACCTTTAAATCTACCAACACTTCAGAAATCAGTGTGCTGACATGAATTTAAAACCGTGCAGTAAGCGGTGGGATGTCAGCAGAGACCACGTGACATCTTTCAGCTCAATAAACCCGTTAAATGACAGAAGTGAAGTTGTGCTTGTGTTATATTCATGTTAAATAGGAGCGTGTACGTAGAGCGGAGCTGCAGCGGCTCAGCGGAGAGATTAAATCAGAGATTAGAGTCATCACGTGTGTGCATGTGCGTGTCCATCTCCTGTATGTTACTGTACGTTATGGAAGGCTTTGCTGCTGACGGGGTTTGACGGGAGCTGAACGGTGATTGCGTAATGAGTCGGAATAACGTGCGGCGCGGCGGCCGTGTTAATGCCGGGCCGGCGCCACGTCAGTTTAAACTCTGATCGATGAATCCTGGTCAGTTTAAACTCTGGATCGATGAATCCTGGTCAGTTTAAACTCTGATCGATGAATCCTGGTCAGTTTAAACTCTGATCGATGAATCCTGGTCAGTTTAAACTCTGATCGATGAATCCTGGTCAGTTTAAACTCTGATCGATGAATCCTGGTCAGTTTAAACTCTGATCGATGAATCCTGGTCAGTTTAAACTCTGATCGATGAATCCTGGTCAGTTTAAACTCTGATCGATGAATCCTGGTCAGTTTAAACTCTGATCGATGAATCCTGGTCAGTTTAAACTCTGATCGATGAATCCTGGTCAATTTAAACTCCGATCGATGAATCCTGGTCAGTTTAAACTCAGATCGATGAATCCTGGTCAGTTTAAACTCTGGATCGATGAATCCTGGTCAGTTTAAACTCTGGATCGATGAATCCTGGTCAGTTTAAACTCTGATCGTTGAATCCTGGTCAGTTTAAACTCTGGATCGATGAATCCTGGTCAGTTTAAACTCTGATCGATGAATCCTGGTCAGTTTAAAGTCTGGACCGATGAATCCTGGTCAGTTTAAACTCTGATCGATGAATCCTGGTCAGTTTAAACTCTGATCGATGAATCCTGGTCAGTTTAAACTCAGATCGATGAATCCTGGTCAATTTAAACTCTGATCGATGAATCCTGGTCAGTTTAAACTCCGATCGATGAATCCTGGTCAGTTTAAACTCCGATCGATGAATCCTGGTCAGTTTAAACTCCGATCGATGAATCCTGGTCAGTTTAAACTCCGATCGATGAATCCTGGTCAGTTTAAACTCCGATCGATGAATCCTGGTCAGTTTAAACTCTGGATCGATGAATCCTGGTCAGTTTAAACTCTGATCGATGAATCCTGGTCAGTTTAAACTCTGATCGATGAATCCTGGTCAGTTTAAACTCTGGTCTAAATGCAGTTTGCTGCTCCTTTGTTGTGTCTCCCTGCAGTGAAGGCCTCTCTCGGCTCTCCATGGGATCAGTGGACTATTTTGGCCGAGACTCTCAGAAGGAGATTAAGATCTGCAGAGTTCCTCCTGTCAGTAAAGGTCGTATAAAAGGTCACATAAACAATATAGAGGTGAAGAAGATCCGCTAGTTTAATGTGTTTAAGATCCAACTGTGATAAAAAAAAATATTTTTATATTTAGAAATAGTTCACTTATATTTTGGAATTTTAATTTGGAGTCTCAAATGAATTATAATAAATTATAAGTGTATAAATAATGTGTAGAAAAGAGCTGATGTTGAATATAAAGACTTGGTTCATATATAATGCTATAATTCTTTAGTTTAATCTTGTTACGAGGATGTGTTTAAATTTCACTTTATGTGTTAATATGAAGGAGTTAATGGCACACGTGCTCGAGTCACAGACACGCCCCCAAAAACAGGTCTTCTTGAATCTTCTTTTCTAATGAATGAGGGATTATTTTCAGATGGACCTCCAGAAAACTAAGAAGAAGGAGTGACTTTAGCTAACAACACCGAGAGAACTGATGGACACATTTTATTCACTTTGGATTTGATGAGAGAAGTTGAATGGGAGTCTATGGAGCCGGAGGCTTTTTGGAGCCGACCTCTAGTGGCACTCGCTGGTATTGCAGCTGAAGACACTTCTGGATCAGAACCATTTTACAGACACTGAAGCTACGAACTCTTTTAGAAACAGTCTGAAGTCCTAACATTGATTTGTGATTTTTATATAAATGTAATGTATGTCTTAATAATAGATGATTTCATTTTGAGTCCAAAATAGATATAAATTAGTACTTTTTTTTTAATCAGTTCACATTAGGTTTGTAATAAGTTGAACATACATGCAGGATGTGTGAGTAAGATGAGGTTTGTAAATATGAATGAGTTTGTGTCTGTCTGAATGCAGTATGCATCCGTTCTAACCTGTACTGTCTCTATGTGATTAATATGTTGTATGTTGGCGCATGCCTCCACACGTGTGCACATGTTCTACAGGAGGTTCTCACGTTGTCGTTGGCCGGCTCGTCCTCCGTGGCCACCTGGATGCTGTAGGCCAGGAAGCAGAGGGTAGCGCCGATCCAGAGCAAGACGGAGAAGCCTCCGAACAGCTGGCGGCAGAACTTGACCCACTCCGGCGTGGTGGGGGGCGGAGTCAGGGCGTTGGGGCCGTCCCTGGCCAGGATCTCCGCCGCCCTGGCGTTGGTCAGGCCCTGGAGGCGGCGAGGTTTAGGAGTGAGTGTCTTTTTCCAGCTGCACGGTGAATCTCATTACAACACATTTTTCACCACAGCTCAAAAAGGAATTTTACTGCTTGAGCTGCAGAACATCAAGTGTCCCGGTCCGGCCCGTTTAACAGCACCGGTAGAATAATCTGGGTGTCTCTTATCATCTCAGGTGCCTGGCTGTAAAATTATTGCATAGAACTTTATTGAATGTTTTTCCTGAAGTAGAGTCAGGGTGTAATTCACAGAAAAAGCTGTATAAATGCTTTAAGTATTAGAGCTCCATTAGAGGGGAGGAGCTTCAGATCGTCTCTCTGTCAGGTTTCTCTGAGCGTTTGACATTCTGACTGCCGCTCCGCTTCCTTCTGCTCCCCAGCTGCTTCCTCTCAACTATACTGATCATAAATCTGCCTCACTTCACCTGCAGTGTCGTATTTAAGGAAAGCAGTAAATGTGGTTACAGAAACCAGATTGTTGTGGTGTGTTTGTGTCTGCTGGTGAACAGGATTGTGGGAGTTTGTTTGTGTGTGGAAAGGATTAAAGATGAAGAAGAGTCGAGGTGAGCTGGGGACGCTGCGGTGGGTCCGAGCTGACCAAAGAGAAGCTCCGCCTCCGTTTGGATGCTGCATCCTGGAGATTACATCTCTGTACGGTACATTACAGTGTGTGTGTGTGTGTGTGTGTGTGTGTGTGTGTGTGTGTGTGTGTGTGTGTGTGTGTGTGTGTGTGTGTGTGTGTGTGTGTGTGTGTGTGTGTGCGTGCATGCGTGCGTGCGTGCGTGCGTGCGTGCGTGTGTGTGTGTGTGAGATTACCCGGTGGATATCCACTCCGTAACGTTTTCCCAGATCTTCCAGAGCTATTTTGTGATCGTCCTGCAGAGATAAAATGTTCTTTTGTTATTCCTGCCTCAGTGGAACAAAAAGAAAATGATTTTTATTAAGAGTTTGTCTCATCTTGTGGGACCCAAAGGAAACCTGCAGCCTGCATCTTATTAATATAGAGCAACACGGTCGACAGCACATTGTTTAAATAATAAATGCACCTGTCCAGGTGGGACTGACCAACATAAACCTGCTGCAAATCTTATTTTAAGGTCACATTATTTAGTCATTCATTTGCACCTACGTAAGCAGGTGAGCAACACGCGTACACACAGGAGGACGCAAAAGACTCAAACTAAAAACATTACATTAAAAACAAGAACGACTTTTATTGTGAAGATCAATCTTGTTTCCTGCAGAGCGGTGTTCTTTCATACATGTTGTAAAAAATGCATTCTGATCGGAAACCTGACGATACTACGTCCCGCCCACCGATAGCTGTAACCTGACTGCACCACAGGCCTGTCAATCAAACAGACACGCCCCCAAAAACAGGTCTTCTTGAATCTTCTTTTCTAATGAATGAGGGATTATTTTCAGATGGACCTCCAGAAAACTAAGAAGAAGGAGTGACTTTAGCTAACAACACCGAGAGAACTGATGGACACATTTTATTCACTTTGGATTTGATGAGAGAAGTTGAATGGGAGTCTATGGAGCCGGAGGCTTTTTGGAGCCGACCTCTAGTGGCACTCGCTGGTATTGCAGCTGAAGACACTTCTGCATAAATATTTAATAAATGTATGAACAGTCTGTGGCTCCAGGAGATGAGAGCTCAGCACTGATGCACAGCAGCCCTCCATCTTACTGAATGCTACTTTATTATGTTTATTGTAGATCCAGAAGATTCATATTAATGATTAATTTGTTGTGACGGATCACAGAGGTCAAAGATGACCTTCACTCATGCTGCATGTCCTGGTGCTGAACTACAGATGAGTGAACTCTGAAAATGTGAGATAATAAAAGCAGAAACACTGCAGAGCGCTGCATGTTGTGCATGTTGAGTTTCCAGCTTCCTGTTTGATGGCCTGCAGCCGAATGTCAACACGTTCCTTCTGCAGGTGGAGGCAAAAGAAATCATCCATCAGCTGTCAGGACCGAGTCCGTCTGCTTATTTCATCCGGCAGTGAGATGGAGAGAAATCCATCAGCTTCAGTGTTCACGGAGGTTCAGAGGTCAGGTTGTATTTACATCCTCCTGCTGCACCACTGATCAGCTGATTAAAAAGATTTCTGCGAAACAAATTCAAAAAAACAGAGAAGAAGAATACGAGGCGGACTAATGAAAGCAAAATGCAGCACTTAATTACCAAACTGTGTCTCCAGAATCAAAGAGCTTCTTCTCTTTAATCAGTCGCAGGCCGACTCCATAATCTGCTTCATCAGAGACTCAGAGCAGAACTTAGCTCAGTTTTCAGGGACGACGCTCGGCTGCGTTCTGACACCTCAAAGAAGTGCAGCTCTGCAGCTGGTGGCCCACAAATTATTCAGCATCCTCCCGAGTACAGAGAGGAGCAGCCGGGACGGGCCCGGCGGCCGAGACCTCGTCCCCACGACGCCGCGCTAAACAGGTCCGACTGCCTTTTTGTTTACGGGCCACAGTTCTCCCTCACGGCCCGGTTCAATAAGCTGCTGAGTGACGGGATGGTCCGAGGTCCGACTTGTTGTTCCTCACCATGGACACCTCCTTCTTCAGCTCGTCCAGGTCCCGCTCCTTCTTCTTCCTCTTCCCTCCATTCTCGGCGCCACACTGTGGAAGACAGAGAGATTACTGGGCCGGCACCTCCAGACCCAAAATAGCGCGGCCCGGTCGGCACGTTGTGTCCAGACATTTACATTCATACTGAATATTACAGAGAAGACGCGTCACTCAATCCTCACTGCTGGAAAAGCTCTCTGAATATGTGTGTGTGTGTGTGTGTGTGTGTGTGTGTGTGTGTGTGTGTGTGTGTGTGTGTGTGTGTGTGTGTGTGTGTGTGTGTGTGTGTGTGTGTGTGTGTGTGTGTGTGTGTGTGTGTGTGTGTGTGTGTGTGTGTGTGTGTGTGTGTGTGTGTGTGTGTGTGTGTGTGTGTGTGTGTGTGTGTGTGTGTGTGTGTGTGTGTGTGTGTGTGTGTGTGTGTGTGTGTGTGTGTGTGTGTGTGTGTGTGTGTGTGTGTGTGTGTGTGTGTGTGTGTGTGTGTGTGTGTGTGTGTGTGTGTGTGTGTGTGTGTGTGTGTGTGTGTGTGTGTGTGTGTGTGTGTGTGTGTGTGTGTGTGTGTGTGTGTGTGTGTGTGTGTGTGTGTGTGTGTGTGTGTGTGTGTGTGTGTGTGTGTGTGTGTGTGTGTGTGTGTGTGTGTGTGTGTGTGTGTGTGTGTGTGTGTGTGTGTGTGTGTGTGTGTGTGTGTGTGTGTGTGTGTGTGTGTGTGTGTGTGTGTGTGTGTGTGTGTGTGTGTGTGTGTGTGTGTGTGTGTGTGTGTGTGTGTGTGTGTGTGTGTGTGTGTGTGTGTGTGTGTGTGTGTGTGTGTGTGTGTGTGTGTGTGTGTGTGTGTGTGTGTGTGTGTGTGTGTGTGTGTGTGTGTGTGTGTGTGTGTGTGTGTGTGTGTGTGTGTGTGTGTGTGTGTGTGTGTGTGTGTGTGTGTGTGTGTGTGTGTGTGTGTGTGTGTGTGTGTGTGTGTGTGTGTGTGTGTGTGTGTGTGTGTGTGTGTGTGTGTGTGTGTGTGTGTGTGTGTGTGTGTGTGTGTGTGTGTGTGTGTGTGTGTGTGTGTGTGTGTGTGTGTGTGTGTGTGTGTGTGTGTGTGTGTGTGTGTGTGTGTGTGTGTGTGTGTGTGTGTGTGTGTGTGTGTGTGTGTGTGTGTGTGTGTGTGTGTGTGTGTGTGTGTGTGTGTGTGTGTGTGTGTGTGTGTGTGTGTGTGTGTGTGTGTGTGTGTGTGTGTGTGTGTGTGTGTGTGTGTGTGTGTGTGTGTGTGTGTGTGTGTGTGTGTGTGTGTGTGTGTGTGTGTGTGTGTGTGTGTGTGTGTGTGTGTGTGTGTGTGTGTGTGTGTGTGTGTGTGTGTGTGTGTGTGTGTGTGTGTGTGTGTGTGTGTGTGTGTGTGTGTGTGTGTGTGTGTGTGTGTGTGTGTGTGTGTGTGTGTGTGTGTGTGTGTGTGTGTGTGTGTGTGTGTGTGTGTGTGTGTGTGTGTGTGTGTGTGTGTGTGTGTGTGTGTGTGTGTGTGTGTGTGTGTGTGTGTGTGTGTGTGTGTGTGTGTGTGTCAGGAACAGTTGTGAGAATGGTGCATCATGGAAATCATCTGCTGCTGTCAGTCTGCTCTCAGCAGCACGTGTGTGTCATTGAAGGAGGAAGAAGAGCAACACAGTGAAAAGTAATCAGAAGCAACCAAAGAGCCTCAAATGTGTCTGGCATAGCAACGCCCCCCCCCCCCCCCCCCGCCCACCTCTGTGTGGAGGAAGATTACCCGGCTGTCCTCCCATAAAGCTAAATGGAAGTGAACCCGACGGAGAGAATAAAAACAAAAATGACATAATTAACCAAATAAACAGAGACGGAGGAGGAAACATATCCTGAGATGTTTCTGTCTACACACACACACACACACACACACACACACACACACACACACACACACACACACACACACACACACACACACACACACACACTCACACACACACACTCACACACACACACACACACACACACACACACACACACACACACACACACACACACACACACACACACACACACACACACACACACACACACACACACACACACACACACACACACACACACACACACACACACACACACACACACACACACACACACACACACACACACACACACACACACACACACACACACACACACACACACACACACACACACACACACACACACACACACACACACACACACACACACACACACACACACACACACACACACACACACACACACACACACACACACACACACACACACACACACACACACACACACACACACACACACACACACACACACACACACACACACACACACACACACACACACACACACACACACACACACACACACACACACACACACACACACACACACACACACACACACACACACACACACACACACACACACACACACACACACACACACACACACACACACACACACACACACACACACACACACACACACACACACACACACACACACACACACACACACACACACACACACACACACACACACACACACACACACACACACACACACACACACACACACACACACACACACACACACACACACACACACACACACACACACACGCTGAAGCTGCCGTGACGATGAGGATCAGATCAGACAGAACTAAAAGACGAAGGTTTAGTCGGAGCACTCACCCCTCGGCCCATTCTGGACAGCAGCAGGTTATCAAGTGAAGGACGGCGCTCAGGGGCCACAGCTCAGACCTCCTCCCCACCCCCCACCCCTCCTCCTCCCTTCTCCTCCCTCCACGTGTGAAAGACACTGGTGGCTTTTTTTGGGCCTGCCCCCCCACACCAAACATCCCCCCCACTTTTCTTCTTCTTCTTCCTCCTGTCAGGGTAACCTGAGACTCCCCCCACCCCCCACCCCCACACATACACTCCATATTCTGCACCTGCTCTCCCCCCTCCATCCCCCCCCCAAAACACAGTCCCCTGCAAAACAATGGCCCATCAATCACTGCTGTCAACAACACATGAAACTCTCTAATATCAATAACGCATCAGTTCTAATAATAATAATAATAATAATAAATAATAATAAACAATAATAATAATAATAAATAATAATAATAATAATGAGGAGCTAGTCGCTGATGTCATTTTTTGTTGGAATTCAAAGTGACTCGCAGCCAATCGGACGGCGCCGTCAGCTGGAAGTCCGACATACGGAGATCATCAGGCGGGTCAGAACCGCGGCGCCCACATGACAGATGCAGCGGCTGGTCCAGGGTCAGCCGCCGCATGCTGTTAGTGTGGTTTCTCTCACTAACCCCACATCAGTGCACACTGTAAAGAAAGTCAACTGTGAATATGAGGCCTTTTAAGAAAGTGATCAAATTCATAAATATTAAAGTAAACATTTAGATTTTATTCCAGAGAACACAACAGCTCCATGTGTTGATCCATAAGAGTAAAAATCAGGTTTTTAAAGAGGAAATAACACAAAGCTTCACTGATCAGACAGTTCACCTGATATCTGATCGGCTAATTGATTCATCTCAAAAGTAATTTTTCAAGCAACACTGTTACACAATTTAATGGTTATATGTTCTCCACTTTTCTGCTTTCTTTGTTTTATAAACATGTCAAGTATTTTTTATTTTTTTTGGATCATTTCTTAGTGCTAAAAATACACATGTAATTAAACAAAGAAAGTATATAATCACGGAAATAATCAGCAGATTAATCAATAAATAAACGTAATCAGAATTTGGAGGCCTAATCTACTTTGAAAAGGAACTGAATTCATAAGTAAACTCGTTTAACACACAGTGGCTTGTTCTGGAGAACCCTGAAAAATGAGAGCATTCCTAGTAAAATACAGAAAGCTGATTTTTGTTATTGAGATTTGACCTTGAATGTTTTTCCCAAAAGTTCAAGAGTCAATAATTTCCCAATAACTTTGTCACATATTAACACAGATTCTTTGGTTTCTGTTGTCAGAAATGTCTTTGAATCGTTTCATGTGAAGATTCTCACGTCTTTTTATTCTGCAGCTACACAAACTGAAACATACCGTTGCTAACTGGACGGTCATCGAAGACGTGATCCGGTTCCTGCAGGACGTTGATCCGGTTCCTGCAGGACGTTGATCCGGTCCAGTGGATCCATCACCGGACCGACGAACACAGAAAACAGAACTTTGTGCCATTCTCCCAACAGAAAGTGAAACACGAAGGCTAGAATCTGCAAAAAGTTGACTTTTACGTCACACCGATCTCGAGGTCCAATCAGAACCGAACGTCTCAGCACCGGCTTTTAACTACTGATAAATAAAGACTCAACATGGACGATAGAACTCCAATAAATAAGTTGAGATCAAACTGTTTAAGAACGTCCGACCTGCAGAACCCGTTCGACCGTCTGAAATCTGTTTTCATCCGTATGGGACCGGCCCAGTTCATCTCCAAACAAGAACTCTTGTTAACCGTGAATAGAAACTGGACCGTCTGGGATCAGAACATTTTCCACCTGCATGTGTAAAACAGTCCGTCAGCTGGTTCCCAGTCTGAATATGAAGTTTCTGAAAAGGTTACGTCGGCTCCCTGAACTCCATCTTTGTTTTTAAATTATACCTCATTTTGTCAGCGTAAGAAATGTTAAGAGGTTGTTAAGATGGTTTATTCCCAGTTCATCATCATCATCATCATTATCATCATCATCATCATCATGATCATCATCATCATCTTCATCATCATCATCATCATCATCATCGGGGGAAAGCGTTCAGCTTCATCTTCCACCGAGAGCAGAAGAGATCAAGTTTAATTCCACAACTGAACTCTTCCTTTTGTGTAAAAGAAAAACAGCCGCTGCTCATTGTTCTGCGTTTAAAACCTCCAAATGACATCACGATGTTCTCACTGACATCATGATGTTCTCAATGACATCACGATGTTCTCAATGACATCACGATGTTCTCACTGACATCACGATGTTCTCAATTACATCACGATGTTCTCACTGACATCACGATGTTCTCAATGACATCACGATGTTCTCACTGACATCACGATGTTCTCAATTACATCACGATGTTCTCACTGACATCACGATGTTCTCAATGACATCACGATGTTCTCACTGACATCACGATGTTCTCAATTACATCACGATGTTCTCACTGACATCACGATGTTCTCAATGACATCACGATGTTCTCAATTACATCACGATGTTCTCAATGACATCACGATGTTCTCACTGACATCACGATGTTCTCAATTACATCACGATGTTCTCACTGACATCACGATGTTCTCAATGACATCACGATGTTCTCACTGACATCATGATGTTCTCAATGACATCACGATGTTCTCAATGACATCACGATGTTCTCAATGACATCATGATGTTCTCAATGACATCACGATGTTCTCAATGACATCACGATGTTCTCACTGACATCACGATGTTCTCAATTACATCACGATGTTCTCACTGACATCACGATGTTCTCAATGACATCACGATGTTCTCACTGACATCACGATGTTCTCAATTACATCACGATGTTCTCACTGACATCACGATGTTCTCAATGACATCACGATGTTCTCACTGACATCACGATGTTCTCAATTACATCACGATGTTCTCACTGACATCACGATGTTCTCAATGACATCACGATGTTCTCACTGACATCACGATGTTCTCACTGACATCACGATGTTCTCAATGACATCACGATGTTCTCACTGACATCACGATGTTCTCAATGACATCACGATGTTCTCAATGACATCACGATGTTCTCAATGACATCACGATGTTCTCACTGACATCACGATGTTCTCAATTACATCACGATGTTCTCACTGACATCACGATGTTCTCAATGACATCACGATGTTCTCACTGACATCACGATGTTCTCAATGACATCACGATGTTCTCACTGACATCACGATGTTCTCAATGACATCACGATGTTCTCACTGACATCACGATGTTCTCACTGACATCACGATGTTCTCATCGTGTCCAGAAACCTTCAGACGGCCCACCGTGATTCTGTCATGAGTTTTACTGTTTTACCCGTTCGGACTCCCGTCTGGAAGAAAGAGACAGCGAACACGTGTTTCCTTTGTCTTCTGTGGACATTTTTTATTCTTTACAACATATTACACAGAGTCATCCGCAGAGAGTTAGTGCTCTGGAATTACCACAAGCATTAAAAATAAAGGTAAAGAAATGTAAGACGCGTCGGTCCGTCCAGACGAAGGAGATTAGCGGCGACGACAGCGCTTCACAACAGACAAAGAAAACCGCGTCGTGCTGTTTGCTCGTATGTCCGGCGTCTGTGTGGCTTCGCAGAAGAAGAACGCTCGAACCGGACGAACCAGCGACGAGTGGAAACAGGAAACAGCGACGACTGGAAACAGGAAACAGCGACGAGTGGAAACAGGAAACAGCGACGAGTGGAAACAGGAAACAGTGACGAGTGGAAACAGGAAACAGTGACGAGTGGAAACAGGTGTCCGGCTGGTTCAGCACCTCCGTTCCTGTTATGAATTTTAAAGGAGCATTCAAGTCGCCAGCTTCCACCTGTATGAAGCGCTGCGATCTGTCTTCGGCTGGAAGGAAGAGACGGCTCGGTGGTGAAACATGGATGTTTGACTGAGCTTAACACCCCCCACCCCCCATCTCTCCGTCACTGCGCTACAACCTCAGTTTCCCTTCGTCTGGGAAGAGACAGCCACACAGCACCGTCCATAAAACCAGACGTGTTCTCCACCTGTTATCACGTGTTGTCACATGTTGTCACGTGTTGTCACGTGGAGGACACGTCTCACAACACGTTATCTGCTTTACTTAGACAGTTTTTAACTTTATATAAACACACATATACATAAAACACGACCGGAGGAGAGCTAGCTAGATTATGACCTTCAGTCTGGCGTCTTCGGCGAGGACTACAGGCGGCGGATTTCTGCCCACGTGTTTCCTCCCTCTGCCAGTAGGAGGCAGACGAGAGCATTTTGGTATTTGAACCAACAGAAAGAAGACAGAAGAGGAGGACCGGTGGGAGGGGGGGGTGAAGGGCAAACTAGAGGGCGATCACTGGCGAAAGACGGAGGGAGGTGTCTGAGTTTGAAGAAGAGAAGAAGAAGAAGGAGGAAGATGAAGAGGAGGAGGAAGAAGCAGAGCATTGAGCTGTCGGCCTGGCAGCCCGATAAGGAGGCTTAAAGAGTGCAGTGGATTGTGTCTTCTGTGGAGGACAACACACCGAGGACTCAGCTGGCAGCAGGACGAGGACGAGATAAAGAAGCCAGAGACACGAGGACGGAGAGGAGGAGAGACGACGGGGACGGAGAGGAGGAGGGACGACGGGGACGGAGAGGAGGAGAGACGACGGGGTCAAGGGAGGAGGGGGGGAGACGACGGGGTCGGGGACGACGGGGTGAGGGGAGGTCGGGGGGACCACGGGGTCAGGTGGGGGAGGAGGAGAGACGATGGGGTGGGAGAGGGTGGGGGGTCCTGTCAGACTCTCGGCAGCCGTGACGTCATTCCAGGTTGTCGGTCGGCGGCCTCGTGCACTCACATACTTCAGCCCCCCCCCCCCCACCCCCTTCTCGTCGGCTGAAAAATGTGCAGCTGTTACAGTAAGCCTGGACCCTCTTATAGGGCCAGAAATAGACGCCTTCGGCCGGACCAGGACACGGAGACGACCTCCATTAGCTCAAATGTGAGAGGATTGAATCACCCCGAGCCGGAGGGCTCGGACCTCCATCTGAGAGCAGGACTCATATTTCTCTCCCTCCCTTCGTCTCCGTGTGAAGTCCGGAGCGCCGCTCAGCGAGTGATTGAGTCGTAAACATTAAGGGGAGGATTCAGGGACGTCTTTAGGCTCCTCGGAGGGAAGTTATGTGCGTAGTTAGACCTTAAACACTTCTACACGCGTCCGGGTCTCCGATGAGTCGCTGTAAAAATTATTTGCCGCGATTGCCTCTGATAAAGTCGGACTATTCTCGCAGCCGGCGCCGTCGTGAGAGAGAGGAGATAACGGGGGAGAGTGGGAGGTGCATCAGGCTGGGCAGGAAAGGAGGGAGCAGACTAGAGGAGTGGAGGCAGTCACGGAGGAGTCAGACCTTTATCTACGGGAGGAAGAACACAGGGAGGGAGGAAGAGAGACAGGGAGGGAGGAAGAGAGACAGGGAGGGAGGAAGAGAGACAGGGTTAGCACAGAAAGCACTTCTGGAATCAGAATGAACACACAGTGGAGGGAGGGGAGGAGGGGAGGAGGGGAGGGGGAGGGGGGGTTGACATGTCATCTCTGAAGCAAATTGGCTCGTCCACCAACCGGCGGCCGGCGAGGAGGAGGAGGAGAGAGAGCATCACAATGAAAGGGAGAGAGGAGAAGGAGGCGAGCAGCAGCTACATCTGAGCCGCGGACACTCATTTATTCAGGTCGGCCGTAAAGCAGGTTAACTGTGCCCCCCCTCCCCCCCTTACAGGTGAGTTATCTGACTGTGAGCTGATTGGCCAGGCGGGCCAGGAGGCCGAGCGGCTTGGACCTCTCAGCCCCGCCCTCCCCGCTGGGCCCCTCCCGCCCGTTTTTGCGGGTCAGCTCCAGGTCGATGGTCATCAGTACCCGCCCCTCTCCCTCCTCCCCATCCCGCCCCCATCCCCTCTGTCGTCCTGACTACGGTTCTCTGCTGCTGCGCGGGCCGGGCCGTCGCCACCGCCTGCCGGACGGGCTGGAGCAGCCGGCCTGCGAGCCGACCCCAGCCCCGCCCCGCATCCTATTTCTTATCCTTGCGAGACTCCTGCTTCTTCTTTTCCGAGGCGGCCGCCTTCACCTTGGAGGGGTCGGCGGGAGGCGCGGGGCCCTGTGGGGGAGGAGGGAGAGGGGGTCAGGGGGAGAACAGGGGAGGAGAGTCATTTCAGGAGGAAAGGAGCGCGGAGGAGGGGTGAGACAGGTGAGTTACAGGTGAGCGGATGAGAGATGGGGTGAGCAGGAGGGCGGAGCTGTGTGAAGAGGAGAGAAAAACACATTTAGGAGGAGAAAGAGGAGGAGAGGAGGAAGAGGAGGAAGAGGAGGGAGGCAGACATCCAGAGACAGAGGGGAGAGAGACAGTCATTTTAGGGGAGGGGATAGCAAGTGAGAGGGGGTGGAGTCCAGAGCTGTAAGGGGGTGACAAAACAGGTAACCATGCGTTAGGATGGGACACCGTAGCAGGTCGGCTCCACACACCTGAAAACTGACAGTAGATCATCAACACACACACACACACACACACACACACACACACACACACACACACCCATCTATACATTTAAACATGTCCTGCTGTGTCCTCGCTGCCCCCTGCTGGACGGAGACGTCGCACCCATTTAGAAAACTATTGGAGCCGTTTTTAACCAATCGGCATCTTTTATGTTTTGAATCTAACCCTTGTTAATTCCTCCATATTTCCTTTCATAAATAAAAACTTTTCGTCTCGCTTCATCTCGCCCCACCTCCGAAATTCATTTAGCCACGCCCACTGGTCTCTGATTGGTCCGCCCTGCAGAGAGGCTGAGCAGACAGACAGTAATCACAGATCAAAGCTGTTAGTGTCAGGTGGGCGGAGCTAGGGGAGGAGTTCCGGCAAAATGTCTAAAATTCATTGTTTTTTTAATCAAGATTACATTTCAACTTGAGTTTAAACATCGTTTCAGTTTAGTTTAGAACAAGTCACTAAAAATCTGTCATCTAGATATTGAGAAAACAAATGATATGTAACCATGACAACACCACACATTACATGGATAACCTTTTTTGAAATAAATCAAAACTGACCTTAAAATTTTAAACTAGTTGCTCTCCTCAGATTTATTGTAATTATTAATAATCGTACTATTGTTATTCAAATTAAGTTTTGTTTTTCTTCTTTCAATTTAATTTGTTTAGAAAATCAGAGGCCTTTCTTGGTGTTTAGCTTGTTGACTATTAAATACATACATATATGTATATATATATATATATATATACATATATGATATTGGACCTGCAAATCAAGAAATTCCTGCAGTCATTAATCCTAATTAAATATTTGTGAGGTAAAACTGAGCTGATGAATAAATAATCAGCATGCAGGGGAACAAATAATGTGTCATAAATCTTGAGGATATTTTATTTCTGCAGCTGCGATGAAGAGGAGGAGGTAGAGGAGGAGGAGCAGACCTGCTTCACTAACTGCAGCTCTTTTTATTTAATATTCACTTCACTTGTACTTACATAACTCCATTCACTCCCACTCATTCTGTACATCGTCTGAGCAATGTCTAAAAACATCTCAGAGCGGACATCTATAAAAAGGTAGAGGAGGAGGAGGAGAAAGAGGAGGAGAAGAAAGAGGAGGAGGAGGAAGAGGAGGAGGGAGGCAGCACACCAAATCCATCAGGACGGACTGGACCGAGAGGAGAGAAGGTCACGGCAACACTTAACTTTACAACAGTTGTATTCCAGAGCATTAACCTGCGAGTTAACCTGTCGAGGAGCATCAGGAGCGCATCATCGAAACGCATCATCATCGAAACGCATCATCATCAAAACGCATCAACGAAACGCATCACCATCAAAACGCATCATCGAAACGCATCATCATCGAAACGCATCATCATCGAAACGCATCATCATCGAAACGCATCATCATCAAAACACATCATCATCAAAACGCATCATCGAAACGCATCATCATCAAAACGCATCATCGAAACGCATCATCATCAAAACGCATCATCATCAAAACGCATCATCGAAACGCATCATCATTGAAACGCATCATCGAAACGCATCATCATCGAAACGCATCATTGAAACGCATCATCATTGAAACGCATCATCGAAACGCATCATCATTGAAACGCATCATTGAAACGCATCATCATCGAAACGCATCATCATCGAAACGCATCATCATTGAAACGCATCATTGAAACGCATCATCATTGAAACGCATCATCATCGAAACGCATCATTGAAACGCATCATCATTGAAACGCATCATCATCGAAACGCATCATCATCGAAATGAATCATCGAAATGCATCATCGAAACGCATCATCATCAAAATGCATCATCAAAACGCATCATCATCGAAACGCATCATCGAAACGCATCATCATGGAAATGCATCATCGAAACGCATCATCGAAACGCATCATCAATGAAACGCATCATCATCGAAATGCATCATCATCGAAACGCATCATCATTGAAATGCATCATCGAAATGCATCATCATCGAAATGCATCATCATTGAAATGCATCATCGAAACGCATCATCATCGAAACGCATCATCATCGAAACGCATCATCAATGAAACACATCATCATCGAAACGCATCATCGAAATGCATCATCATCGAAATGCATCATCGAAACGCATCATCGAAACGCATCATCAATGAAACGCATCATCATCGAAATGCATCATCATCGAAACGCATCATCATCGAAATGCATCATCGAAACACATCATCATCGAAACGCATCATCGAAACGCATCGTCATCGAAACGCATCATCATCGAAACGCATCATCGAAACGCATCATCGAAACGCATGATCATCGAAACGCATCATCAATGAAACGCATCATCGAAACGCATCATCATCGAAACGCATCATCATCGAAACGCATCATCGAAACGCATCATCATCGAAACGCATCATCATCGAAACGCATCATCATCGAAACGCATCATCAATGAAACGCATCATCATTGAAATGCATCATTGAAACGCATCATCATCGAAATGCATCATCATCGAAATGCATCATCATTGAAATGCATCATCGAAACGCATCATCATCGAAACGCATCATCAATGAAACACATCATCATCGAAACGCATCATCGAAACGCATCATCATCGAAACGCATCATCAATGAAACACATCATCATCGCATCATCGAAACGCATCATCATCGAAACGCATCATCATCGAAACGCATCATCATCATCATCGAAACGCATCATCGAAACGCATCATCATCGAAACGCATCATCACATCATCATCGAAACGCATCATCATCGAAACGCATCATCATCGAAACGCATCATCGAAACGCATCATCATCGAAACGCATCATCGAAACGCATCATCATCGAAATGCATCATCGAAATGCATCATCATCGAAACATCATCATCGAAACGCATCATCGACATCATCGAAACATCATCGAACGCATCATCATCGAAACGCATCATCAATGAAACAATCATCGAAACGCATCATCGAAACGCATCATCATCGAAACGCATCATCAATGAAACACATCATCATCGAAACGTATCATCGAAACGCATCATCATCGAAACGCATCATCAATGAAACACATCATCATCGAAACGCATCATCGAAACGCATCATCATCGAAACGCATCATCAATGAAACACATCATCATCGAAATGCATCATCGAAATGCATCATCGAAACGCATCATCATCGAAACGCATCAACGAAACGCATCATCGAAACGCATCATCGAAACGCATCATCATCGAAATGCATCATCAAAACGCATCATCATCGAAACGCATCATCAATGAAACGCATCATCATCGAAACGCATCATCAATGAAACACATCATCATCATCATCGAAACGCATCATCAGGTGGGGGGGAGGTGGGATTCTGCTTGGGACCAATCCGGTGTCGTTACCTTCATCACATCCCATCATGCATCACTGCATTGTTTACCATCACACCTCCCTCGACGGGCTGCAGTGTTTCTCACGCTAACGACGGGCCGCTTCACAGAGAGGGCAGGACCGGGCCCGGTTACAGCAGCACTTGAAAGGTAACTGATGGGTACAGTGGAGGAGGAGGAGGAGGGGGCGTGGGGGGAGTGGCTGCAAGACCCTGCTGCATACTAAAGAGACAAGGTGACAGGTGAGGAGCAAGACTGAGAGGTAGTGATTTCCTGTCTGGAACCAGAGCGGATCAGAGCCCAGAATACCTGAGGAGGAGGAGGACGAGGAGGAGGAGGAGGAGGAGGGGGGTGGGGGGGTGAGTGGAAAAGGGGGAATTACAGATAGATGCTTCTCCTGGTCAGCAAGACAGTTAAAGGGAGGGAGGAGGAGGAGGAGGAGGAGGAGGAGGAGGAGGAGGAGACAGGTGACCGGATAAAAGGAATCTGAATGAGAGTGAGCGATGGAGGGAGCGAAGGAGATGGAGAGAAGAATGAGAGTGTGTGTGAGCTCAGATCGATACTGAGTGCACTCAATTATCATTCCAGTACTGTGAGTGTGTGTGTGTGTGTGTGTGTGTGTGTGTGTGTGTGTGTGTGTGTGTGTGTGTGTGTGTGTGTGTGTGTGTGTGTGTGTGTGTGTGTGTGTGTGTGTGTGTGTGTGTGTGTGTGTGTGTGTGTGTGTGTGTGTGTGTGTGTGTGTGTGTGTGTGTGTGTGTGTGTGTTTGTGGCTGCAGGGTAAAGTCCTCTCCCACATCTCCACCTAATAGGGAGCAGCACACACCACAGGCTTCCCTTTTCACCCCCCTCCCCTCTCTTCCTGCTCCTCCTGCTCCTGCTGCAGATTGGTAGTGTCCAGCAGACAGCGTTTGGAGCTGGTGAGTGTGATGGAGAACCGCTTGTGTCAGCAGAACCTCCTAATAAGACCCATTTGATCAAACAGGCCTGATGGGCGTCCCTTAGGTCTCCGTGTGTGGCGCCGCCACAACACAAGAAAAGAAATCAAAAATAAAACATAAAAAAACAAGGCGGCTGGATATTTTCTTCCGAGCGGACACTTGCAGGAGAATAACTGTAAATGACAACGTTGTCAAATATCTGTCCTTTTGGCGGTGAGTTATTTATTCATATATGTGCTGTCACCCGCCGCCAGCTCTGGAGAGCAGCTGACTGCAGCTCCACACAAACCTGTCAATCACACAGGAGCAGGACGAGATGAGGAGGAGGAGCAGGAGGAGCAGGAGGAGGCCCCGGTTGGTGTCGCCCCCTAGCTGTACACTACAGGGGCGAGATGGCGCCGGTTCGTCTCTACGTCAGCTCACCTGCGGCTAAACGACTCGCTGTCACGGCAACGCCTTTGATCTTCTTCACGTCTCCTGTCAAAGCCGAGTTGTGATTGTTGAAAACTCCTTGAACTCAAATCCCCTGACTTCCCTCTTTTTCTATTCATTATCAGCGAGCTCAGCGTACAGTCGGTTACACCCCCTCCCCCCCACCCCTCCTTCCTCCCACCCGCTAATCAAACACAACTCGCCCACAAAGGAATACAAGGCACCAACATGTCTGATTAATCCTCCACTTGAGGCGATCACTCTCCCATGAGGACGAGGAGGAAGAAAAAAAACACCCCCCAAACACCCCCCGCTGCTCTCCTCGGCGTGCAGCGGAGAGCAGCCAGACCATAATAGTTCAGTGATTTTCATTTGACTCCCAGAGAGAGAAATCAGCAGCCGCCGTCCGTTTTCACACCGACAGCAAATCACAGCCGATTCAGAGCAGCGGTGCTGTGACCCGGTTGGACCTGCTGTTTACACACTGCACTGTTTGCTATTATTCTGTTGTTGGTGTGTTGTTGTGTTGTTGTTGTGTTGTTATTGTGTTGTAGGTGTGTTGTTGTTGTGTTGTTATTGCGTTGTTATTCTGTTGTTGTTGTGTTGTTATGTTGTTGTGTTGTTATTATGTTGTTGCTGTGTTGTTATTGTGTTGTAGGTGTGTTGTTATGTTGTTTTTGTGTTGTTATTATGTTGTTATTGTGTTGTAGGTATGTTGGTATTGCATTGTTGTTGTGTTGTTATGTTGTTTTTTGTGTTGTATTGTTGTTGTGTTGTTATTGCGTGTAGGTATGTTGTTATGTTGTTTTTGTGTTGTTATTATGTTATTGTTGCTGTTATTATGTTGTTGCTGTGTTGTTATTGTGTTGTTGTGTTGTTATTGTGTTGTAGGTTTGTTGTTGTGTTGTTATTGCGTTGTAGGTGTGTTGTGTTGTTATTATGTTGTTGTGTTATGATTATGTTGTTGTTATTATGTTGTTGTTGTGTTGTTATTATGTTGTTGTTGTTGTGTTGTTATGTTGTTGTGTTGATGCTATGTTGCCGCGCGGCAGCGTGCGAGGGACCTTCTGCAGCTGCAGCGAGTGGCAGCGTGGGAATGCGATTATGAAAGTGATGTTCTGCACTGTCATGTTGGATGTGTGCGATTGTGCGATTGTGCGATTGTGCGGTGGTGCGATTGTGCGGTTGTGCGATTGTGCGGTTGTGCGTCTGCGCTGCAGCAGAAAGGATGAAGACTCCTCCGACAACACAAACACTCTCTGTAATCTCTAAGAGGAGCGCCCGAACGTGACAGCTCAGCAATCTGTTGCACGGGGAGGTGACTGTGTGATGCAGTGTGTGAGGAGGAGGAGGTGGAGGAGGAGAAGGAGGTGGAGGAGGAGAAGGAGGAGGAGGAGGAGGAGGAGGAGGAGGAGGAGGAGGAGGAGGAAACTTGCCTGTCTCTGCTGTGATCCCTCCTTCTTTTTCTTGCCATGTTTGCTGGAGGGACAGAAGAGAGACAATGTCAGGATGTCGAATCTATTTCTCCCTCCAGTGGTCACAGGGCAGCACTGCCTGCAGCCATCACACACACACACACACACACATCATCTTCATCCTCTTCATCATCTGCTGCTGTCTCACACACACATCATCTTCATCATCTGCTGCTGTCACACACACACACATCATCTTCATCATCTTCATCTGCCGCTGCTCCGGGTGGAGGCCCGATGAAGGCTCCATCATCTTCATCACGGAGTGGATTACGTTTAATCGTTTTAGATGATTATCGGCCGAGCGACTCCTAATCTGAACCGAGCGGCGTTACGCCAGCTTGGCCACGCAGGTGTCGGTGCCGGGGATGGGCTCGCGCTGCAGCTCCCTCCCCCGGCACAGAACCGCCGGCCACGGGCCCGGCACTGACCTGACGCTCAGGCTGAAGACGCGGCGCGCCACCAGGAACCGCATCAGGTAGTAGATGACCACGATCAGAACCAGCAGGCCCAGAACCACCCCGATGATCGCTCCCGTTATCACACCGGCCTGGATGGGCACTGTGGGCGGAGCAGAGGGAGAGGAGGAGTCAGATGGTGGAGCAGAGGAAGAGGAGGAGGATGGAGGTCATATGAGGATGAAGACGAGGAAGAATCAGTGAAGGAGAGAGATGGTGTCGTAGGAGGAAGGAAAACAGAGGGAGAGGAAAGAGAATCAGAGATGAAAGAGGAACAATGAAAGTTGGATGAAAGATGAAGGCTCAGTAGAGGAGGAGAAGGAGGAGGAAGAGGAGGAGGGGGAGGAGGAGGAGGAGGAAGAGCAATAAGGTAGAATTAAGGTGAGATCAGGGGGGAGTCATGGAGGGAAGAAGAGGATGGAAAAGGGGAAAGAAGAGAGAAGTGGGGGGGCTAAGATGAAGAGGATGAGGAGGAGGGGGGAGGGGGAGGGGGGTGATAGCAATCTCAAATAGGGAGAGAGATAAAATTGTAATTGATTTCATTGAAGAGGAGGTGCAGTGAATCTGAAATGAGGCGGTGAATGCTGCAGCTCAGATTCATTTCAGAGTTTCAGATGATAACAACGGTCGGTTCTGATGAACAGATTCAGAACCACGTGCTCAGAGGAAGAGTGGCGAGCCGAACGTACCTTTCTCAAACACCAGCAGGCGCACGTTGGAGGGCCGGCCCACGATGTCGGGCGGGTTCTTGGCGTCGCAGGTGAAGGTTCCGTTGTCGTTGAAATCCAGGTTCTTCAGCAGGATGGAGCCGTCGCGCCGGCCGGGGTTCCCCACGAACTCCAGCCGGTCCCTGAACGGACCCTTGTTGTCCACGTAGGCCACGCCCCCCGTGTAGTGGAAGATCTGAGGGAGGGACAGGATGATGCACTGTTTACAATGTGTCACCATGACGACGTGTTTTTATCCTCGGGAGAAACTGCTGCTTTCAGATGTTTTATTTGACTAAGATTTACAATCACGTGTTGGATGATGGAAAAATTACGTTTATAAATTGGATCAACAAGTCGGTGAAATGTGTCCACTGAGACAGTTTAATAGCACCAGAAACAGATTGTAAATGCTCCATGATCAGTATCGTACCAAACTGTGGAATACACCCTCCAGTCCACTAGAGGGCAGCGTGTCGGTGTGAAGGCCTTTCACCCAGAAAACCAGGTTAGTTTCAAGTGATCAACCATCTATCAGTGATGTCATCAACCATCAGTGATGTCATCATTGGTTTGTGAACGTTATGAATCCTCCAGTTCAGATTCTGTCCGTCACCATCTTTGCTAGTTTGGAGCGGTTTGGAGCAGGAAGTGACCATATTTGGACGAGCTGGGGGAGGAGCCAGCGGTGGATCTGACCGATCTGATCGGAAACCTGACGATACTACGTCCCGCCCACCGATAGCTGTAACCTGACTGCACCACAGGCCTGTCAATCAAACAGACACGCCCCCAAAAACAGGTCTTCTTGAATCTTCTTTTCTAATGAATGAGGGATTATTTTCAGATGGACCTCCAGAAAACTAATAAGAAGGAGTGACTTTAGCTAACAACACCGAGATAACTGATGGACACATTTTATTCACTTTGGATTTGATGAGAGAAGTTGAATGGGAGTCTATGGAGCCGGAGGCTTTTTGGAGCCGACCTCTAGTGGCACTCGCTGGTATTGCAGCTGAAGACACTTCTGGATCAGAACCATTTTACAGACCTGAAACTCTTTTAGAAACAGTAAATAGTTTGTTGAAAGAAATCTTTTCCAAAACAAGTGATTTTGTTTTTGAGCTGTCACAGTGACACGCTGCCCTCTAGTGGACTGGTGGTAGAGACAGTATACTTGACGACTATGACTTCACTTAGAATTTATTTTTTGAGGTCTCATTTAGTTTGAATGTTTGGGTGTAAATGAGGATTGGAGGTTTGGGACTGAACTAAGCGGGTCGTTGCAGCTTTACAGAGGAGTTGTCGTACAACATGAACACGTCACGGTACTGAACAGGACGTCTTAAAGGACAAACGCTCCGTGACAACAGACGGACCAATGAAACTGTAAAACTGAGCTGGCCGGAAAGAAGAGCGGCGGGAGGTGAGCGGAAGAAAGAGGAGAGAAATCTAGTTTCAAAGAGAGGCGGCGGCGGGAAGCGGATGAAGGTGAAGGAGGTGAGGGGAGCACGTAATGAGAGAGGAGGAGGAGGAGGAGGAGGAGATGAAGGGAGGCGGGTAGAGGGAGGCGCAGTCAGGAGGGAGAGATAGGAGAGATGGCAGGATGATAAGAGCAGCAGGGAGGGATGAAGGAGGCGGGAAGATTAGCGGAGGAAGAACACTCAGAACAAAACCAGTTCTGGTTCTGTAGGAGGACACTTAATGCTCGACTGAAACTTCAGGGATTAGGCCTTTAAAATCATCTTTAAAATCATCTTTAAAATCATCTTTAAAATCACCTTTAAAAATCACCTTTAAAATCATCTTTAAAATCACCTTTAAAAATCATCTTTAAAATCACCCTTAAAATCATCTTTACAATCATCTTTAAAATCACCTTTAAAATCATCTTTTAAAAATCACCTTTAAAATCATCTTTAAAATCACCTTTAAAATCACCTTTAAAATCACCTTTAAAATCATCTTTAAAATCATCTTTAAAATCCCCTTTAAAAATATCTTTAAAATCATCTTTAAAATCACCTTTAAAAATCATCTTTAAAATCACCCTTAAAATCATCTTTACAATCATCTTTAAAATCACCTTTAAAATCATCTTTTTAAAAAATCACCTTTAAAATCATCTTTAAAATCACCTTTAAAATCATCTTTAAAATCACCTTTTAAAAAAATCATCTTTAAAATCACCTTTAAAAAAACCCATCTTTAAAGTCATCTTTAAAATCACCTTTTAAAAAAAATCATCTTTAAAATCACCCTTAAAATCATCTTTAAAATCACCCGTAAAATCATCTTTAAAATCACCTTTAAAATCATCTTTAAAATCACCTTTAAAATCAACTTTAAAATAATCTTTAAAATCCCTTAAAATCATCTTTAAAATCATCTTTTTTTAAAAAAATCATCTTTTTAAAAAAAATCATCTTTAAAAATCACCTTTAAAAAATCATCTTTAAAAATCACATTTAAAATCATCTTTAAAAATCACCTTTAAAAATCACCTTTGAAATCATCTTTAAAATCATCTTTAAAAAATCACCTTTAAAAATCATCTTTAAAATCATCTTTTTTTAAAAATCACCTTTAAAATCATCTTTATAATCATCTTTAAAAATCACCTTTAAAATCATCTTTAAAATCATTTTAAAAATAATCCTTAAAATCATCTTTAAAATTGAGAAAAGAAATCGCGTTTACATGTGAAATTGAAACTGTTCAAATCAAACAGTCCTCTCCGTCACCACGACAACCAGCCGGGTTTCGAAGGTTCCGTCTGAACGTCCGCAGGTGAAAAACACGTTTGTGTTTTTCCTTCTTCAGTATTTATCAGTTACTTCCTGGTTAACGTGAAGTGGGTGGAGACAACAGAAGGTCGTTCAGGGGGAAAAGGTCAGTGGAGGCTCATTCACATCAGATATAGCAACAAATGGTCTGTTTGATTCTGGACCACCAGAACCAGAACCAGAACCAGAACCAGAACCAGAACTGTATGATTGTGAGCTGTAACAGTTTAAAGATGCTAAAGTTCTTTGTAGAGTTTTTTAATGGTTATAAATGAGACCAAAGTTGAATGTTTGGTTTCTTCACATCAACACAGCTGGTTAACTTTGTTTGGTGTGTCTGTGTGTGTGTGTGTGTGTGTGTGTGTGTGTGTGTGTGTGTGTGTGTGTGTGTGTGTGTGTGTGTGTGTGTGTGTGTGTGTGTGTGTGTGTGTGTGTGTGTGTGTGTGTGTGTGTGTGTAGTGGTTCCTTACAGAGATGCTGTCCCGCGAGCCGTCGGGCCGGTAGGTCCAGGAGAAGGTGACGTCCTCAGAGGTCCAACGCCAGGAGAAGAAGGAGCAGGACAGCCGGATGTCGGCGCCCACTAGAGCGTGACGCTCCCAGCCGGTGTAGATCACGATGGCCTGGGACTGCTGCGGCACTGGGACACACACACACACACACACACACACACACACACACACACACACACACACACACACACACACACACACACACACACACACACACACACACACACACACACACACACACACACACTCTGTTAAATCCTCAGATTCCCAGATGTCGGTTGGTTCTCTGATAAATGGAACATTTAAAGGTGTTCAATCCTCCGATCGAGTGGAGCTCTCAGTAAATATTTGGACTGTCAGAGCGAGTCTCTAAAAGTCAAAGGGGAACATCATTTTCTCCATTAATATGGATTATGTTGGCCTAATCATGCGCGCTGTTGATGCTTGAATAATATTTAATGATTGATGCTAATTTGTTTTTTTTTGGCTGCAGAATCAGTATTTTGCTGGAAAAATTCACTCTGCATCTCGAACGAGCCGCGGAGTCACGACGACGTGGTTCACTTCCAGGCGTGAGCGTGTCGACGGCGTCCTCAAGACACGTCGATGAAATCACAGCTGACACTTTTAATTAAAATTGTGACACTCGTCTGCAGAAATGTGACAGGAGGGAGAGGAGACGGTGTACGGCGAGGATTCACTCACCACAACTATCTACTCTCATCACCAGTTTCCAGATAATCACAGAAAGCTGTCCTCAGTCTGTCCTCAGTCTGTCCTCAGTCTAACCTCAGTCTGTCCTCAGTCTGTCCTCAATCTGTCCTCCATCAGGTCAAACAGGATTTCTACGTCTCTTCTCCGAATGACAGCTTCAAGTTAAAAAGACGTTTTTGTTTACCTGTCCCCAGGAGGACCACTGACGCCAGCGCCAACAACGTCAGCATGGTGGCGTTTTTGGGTCTTCTACGGAGCTCCCAGACAACGGATGCTGTGGACCTGACGAGGAGAGGAGTCCCTCTGCAGGAGACGGAGGAGACGGAGGAGACGGGAAGAGACGAGAGACGGTAGAGGGATGCTTCAAAACAACAGGACAACAACAGGAAACCCACTGTCCGCCTGGTTTATACCCAACCACACCCCTCGCCCGGGCCCGGCCCAGCCTCCCCCTCCCCCTCCAGCCCCCAAGTGGAACAGACTTACACACAGTAAAGTTTGAAGAAGAAGAAGAAGAAGAAGAAGAAGAAGAAGAAGAAGAAGAAGAAGAAGAAGAAGAAGAAGAAGAAGAAGAAAGTGAGCAGCATCACATCATGAAGAAGGAAATGGAGTCATGTGAGAGACAGGTGGAGGTGAACCACAGCTCTACATCAGAGAGGGGGGGGGTCCTGTCCTGCAGCGGGGTCAGTCCAGGAACCCCCTATCTCATTGCTCTTCCAGCGCCCCGAACAAAGACCCGACTCTTCACCTCTGTCCTCCCTCTCTGCAGATTCCTGCTGACGTCTCACACTCGGAGACAAAGGGGAGATTGGGGGGGTGGGGATGGGGGTGGGGGGGATGGGAGGGATGGGAGGGCGGGGCCTGACTGCTCGCTGCCTGCTTGTCAATGGCGCTTTCTTTCTCTCCCCTTTTTTCTTTCTTTCTCCTCCTCGCCGGGACAAAGCTGAGCATTCAGGCTGCAGCGCCCACTCCTCAGTTTTCCTGTAACACAGACAGTGTGTGTGGAGGGGGGGGGGGGGGTATATATATATATATATATATATATATATTTATCTGGGTTGATGTGAGGACAGGAGAGACTCCTCAGCAGCAGCAGAAGCCTCGTTCCATCATTTCATGTCATAAATATGCATTCGTTGAGCCGGCGGCAGAGAAACAGTGAAAACATGCTCAAATTAATGATCTCTGCAAACACACTCAACGAGCATATCCATCATGTGACTGTAAGGGGGGGGGGGGGACGTCCACTTCACCCTCTTCACTCTTATTGAGCCTCTGCTCTCACATCGACTTCACGTTCGACCAACGGCGGCCTCTGATTGGTCGGAACCCCTCAGATCCCCTCGCCGGCGGATCGGCCCAACAACACGCACCATCTGCCAACTTGTTGGCGCCATCAACTGTCTAAGCTTTGGCTCCGATGTCTAAATCGCGACATCCTTAACAATTATGGCAGATCCTGCCTCGAGGCCCGGAGGAACAGGGGGGTTCTCTATGAGTCTGGCAGGTGCAGCTCGTGGCAGCGGCCCAACCCCGCCGGCATCGACTGATGGCGGCTCGGCGCCGGCAGGTGGAGCATCGCATGTGGAGCGATTATACAGAGGACACAACATTTGTATGAATTCACACAGGAGCTGCTCTTGGAGGTGGACGAGGCTTCGTACCGCCGGAGCTCGTCACCAGACACCCGTACGAATCCACGGAGCACTTCTCCGTGATTCTGTCACTTCCTTTGACGTGGAAGTCTTTCAGGAAGAGGAGCAGCGAGCAGCTCTGAAAGGAGCGACACTAATCGGAGTCTGGGACGCCATCCGAGCTGGAGATGTTAGCGGCTCTTGTCAACTCCATCCGTGTCGAATGTTTCTGCAGTTGACTGTGTGTGTGTCACAGCTGAGTTCAGTGGAGGGGGGGATGGGGGGGGGGCTAATGGAGGCTTTCAAGATGTGATGAGACATAGAGAGACAGAAGAGATGCGCAGCACAGAGGCCGGTTCACACAGAGGTCATAAGACTAGTGACCTCCAACAACGATCCAATGGAGTACGGGGGGAGGGGGGGGGGGATGACAACAAGCGGCGTTGCTAACGACGTGGTCGGCCCACAGTTCTCCTGCAGGGGCTCAATAATCAAGCCAAACATTTCCATAACCAAATAAGGCAAATGAGCCGTG
>NW_027210678.1:360000-365000 GCF_029030835.1 Brachyistius frenatus | reverse complement strand
TAACATCGTTAATATCCTGCAGGAGGCCGACCTGTCTGACCCTCTGCTCCTCCTCCTCCGGTCGTTTCTATGGAAACGCCTCCCAGCGCAGAGCCGATGTGACGTACCTGAGCTCCGGTCGTGGCGTCCTCGGGATTCTTGTCGTCTCGGATCCGAAGGAAGCGCGGGAACCTCAGAGAAATGCCCTTCACTGGATCCACCTGCGGACAGGTAAACCATCACACATCATGTCAACGTGTCTCTACTCTGGATCCACCTGTGGACAGGTAAACCATCACACATCATCTCAACATGTCTCTACTCTGGATCCACCTGTGGACAGGTAAACCATCACACATCATCTCAACATGTCTCTACTCTGGATCCACCTGTGGACAGGTAAACCATCACACATCATGTCAACGTGTCTCTACTCTGGATCCACCTGTGGACAGGTAAACCATCACACATCATGTCAACGTGTCTCTACTCTGGATCCACATGTGGACAGGTAAACCATCACACATCATGTCAACGTGTCTCTACTCTGGATCCACCTGTGGACAGGTAAACCATCACACATCATGTCAACGTGTCTCTACTCTGGATCCACCTGTGGACAGGTAAACCATCACACATCATGTCAACGTGTCTCTACTCTGGATCCACCTGTGGACAGGTAAACCATCACACATCATCTCAACATGTCTCTACTCTGGATCCACCTGTGGACAGGTAAACCATCACACATCATGTCAACGTGTCTCTACTTGGATCCACCTGTGGACAGGTAAACCATCACACATCATGTCAACGTGTCTCTACTCTGGATCCACATGTGGACAGGTAAACCATCACACATCATGTCAACGTGTCTCTACTCTGGATCCACCTGTGGACAGGTAAACCATCACACATCATGTCAACGTGTCTCTACTCTGGATCCACCTGTGGACAGGTAAACCATCACACATCATGTCAACGTGTCTCTACTCTGGATCCACATGTGGACAGGTAAACCATCACACATCATGTCAACGTGTCTCTACTCTGGATCCACCTGTGGACAGGTAAACCATCACACATCATCTCAACATGTCTCTACTCTGGATCCACCTGTGGACAGGTAAACCATCACACATCATGTCAACGTGTCTCTACTCTGGATCCACCTGTGGACAGGTAAACCATCACACATCATCTCAACATGTCTCCTCTCCTTCATGTTTTAACTGTTATTTTCTTCCAGAATCAGTTTGATCTGCGTTTCTTTAAGTTCCATTAAATCCAGTCTGACTGAACTCAGCGTCACTAACAGTTCATCAGAGGAACAGAGGGAGGAGTTATAACTCAACTGACCAATCCCATCGCAGCCTTGTAGACGGGCGACAGCGACAGGTCGGCGCACTTCACCTCCCACACCTGCACGGCGTCCAGCCACACGTCAGGCTCGGCTGATTGGTCCACGCGGTAGTAGGGCCGGGGGTTGGGCAGGATGTGCTCCTGGAGGACCAACAGATCAATAATCACTGATTATCAATATTTATCAGGAAATAGAGAAAAGTTTATAAAGAGTAGAAACACAACGAGGTTAAACGGAGCATCAGGAACAGGAAGGAAGTGATGGAGGACTTGAAGATCGATGCTTGAACGTTTTCACTGTTCATTCATCGGAAGAAGAAGGTCGAATACGTGACTTCTTCTGTGACTCACTATCACCCCCTGTGGTACACGGTGGTATTACAAGACAGGACGGCCTGGCTGGTTAGCATGATGTGAAGCTAAAAATCGTATGTACTGTCCCTTTAAAGATTCCTCTGGCTCAGACTCTTATTCTAAAATAAAGGTGGTTGAAAGCTAAAATTTCCACTGATATTAAAAACACTTTGACCTTCAACACTGCAGACGTATTCCAGTTTGAGTCTGACCGTCCTCCTTCACTCCTACAATGAAACCGAGCGCTGACGTTTGTTTCTCCGTTCCACTTCGTGTTTCCAGATTTTCTGCAGCTTCCTGTGAGCTCGTGTTTCTGTATCAATACATCTGACAGGAAGAAACTCAAAACACTGAAAACGTCCTTCATAGCTCCTCCAGGTGATGCGTTCAGGTGTCCACTTCACGTCTGAACACCAGCAGGTGTTTGCTTTTATTAAAAACCAATAAATCAGTGATGGAAACAGAAGCGTAATAGTTTGACCTGAGATGTGCTCTGCTCCACTTCCCTCCCAGGTATGAGAATAAACATCAGAGGAGGGAGGCCGCCTTCATTAGAGCGCCACCCGGAGGAGGCTGAACGCAGCTAATCAAACTACAGACTGGATATAAAACTACAGACTGGATATAAAACCACAGACTGGATGTAAAACTACAGACTGGATATAAAACTACAGACTGGATATAAAACTACAGACTGGATATAAAACCACAGACTGGATATAAAACCACAGACTGGATATAAAACCACAGACTGGATATAAAACCAGAGACTGGATATAAAACCACAGACTGGATATAAAACTACAGACTGGATATAAAACCAGAGACCGGATATAAAACCACAGACTGGATGTAAAACTACAGACTGGATATAAAACTACAGACTGGATATAAAACCAGAGACCGGATATAAAACCACAGACTGGATGTAAAACTACAGACTGGATATAAAACCACAGACTGGATATAAAACTACAGACTGGATGTAAAACTACATACTGGATATAAAACCACAGACTGGATATAAAACCACAGACTGGATATATAAAACTACAGACTGGATATAAAACCACAGACTGGATATAAAACCACAGACTGGATATATAAAACTACAGACTGGATATAAAACCACAGACTGGATATAAAACTATAGACTGGATATAAAACGACAGACTGGATATAAAACTACAGACTGGATATAAAACTAAAGACTACATATAAAACCACAGACTGGATATAAAACGACAGACTGGATACAGACTGGATATAAAACTACAGACTGGATATAAAACTACAGACTGGATACAGACTGGGTATAAAACTACAGACTTGATATAAACCTACAGACTGGATATAAAACTACAGACTGGATATAAAACCACAGACTGGATATAAAACCCACAGACTGGATGTAAAACTACAGACTGGATATAAAACACAGACTGGATATAAAACACAGACTGGATATAAAACTACAGACTGGATATAAAACACATACTGGATATAAAACTACAGACTGGATATAAAACACAGACTGGATATAAAACACAGACTGGATATAAAACCACAGACTGGATATAAAACCCACAGACTGGATGTAAAACTACAGACTGGGTATAAAACCACAGACTGGATATAAAACCCACAGACTGGATGTAAAACTACAGACTGGGTATAAAACCACAGACTGGGTATAAAACACAGACTGGATATAAAACCACAGACTGGATATAAAACTACAGACTGGATATAAAACTACAGACTGGATATAAAACGACAGACTGGATATAAAACACAGGCTGGATATAAAACACAGACTGGATATAAAACTACAGCCTGGATATAAAACACAGGCTGGATATAAAACTACAGACTGGATACAGACTGGATATAAAACAACAGACTGGATATAAAACTACAGACTGGATACAGACTGGATATAAAACCACAGACTGGATATAAAACAGACTGGATATAAAACTACAGCCTGGATATAAAACACAGACTGGATATAAAACTACAGACTGGATACAGACTGGATATAAAACCACAGACTGGATATAAAACTACAGACTGGATATAAAACTACAGACTACATATAAAACTACAGACTGGATATAAAACGAAAGACTGGATACAGACTGGATATAAAACTACAGACTGGATATAAAACTACAGACTGGATACAGACTGGATATAAAACTACAGACTTGATATAAACCTACAGACTGGATAAAAACTACAGACTGGATATAAAACCACAGACTGGATACAAAACCCACAGACTGGATGTAAAACTACAGACTGGATATAAAACACAGACTGGATATAAAACTACAGACTGGATATAAAACACATACTGGATATAAAACTACAGACTGGATATAAAACTACAGACTGGATACAGACTGGATATAAAACTACAGACTTGATATAAACCTACAGACTGGATAAAAACTACAGACTGGATATAAAACTACAGACTGGATATAAAACCACAGACTGGATATAAAACCCACAGACTGGATGTAAAACTACAGACTGGATATAAAACAACAGACTGGATATAAAACTACAGACTGGATATAAAACACATACTGGATATAAAACTACAGACTGGATATAAAACCACAGACTGGTGGTTATAAAACAGACTGGATATAAAACTACAGCCTGGATATAAAACCCACAGACTGGATGTAAAACCACAGACTGGATATAAAACTACAGACTGGATATAAAACACAGACTGGATATAAAACCACAGACTGGATATAAAACTACAGACTGGATATAAAACACAGACTGGATATAAACCCACAGACTGGATATAAAACCCACAGACTGGATGTAAAACTACAGACTGGATATAAAACCACAGACTGGATATAAAACACAGACTGGATATAAAACACAGACTGGATATAAAACACAGACTGGATATAAAACACAGACTGGATATAAAACACAGACTGGATATAAAACACAGACTGGATATAAAACGACAGACTGGATATAAAACACAGACTGGATATAAAACACAGACTGGATATAAAACAACAGGCTGGATATAAAACACAGACTGGATATAAAACACAGACTGGATATAAAACTACAGACTGGATATAAAACACAGACTGGATATAAAACTACAGACTGGATATAAAACACAGACTGGATATAAAACCACAGACTGGATATAAAACACAGACTGGATATAAAACACAGACTGGATATAAAACACAGACTGGATATAAAACACAGACTGGATATAAAACACAGACTGGATATAAAACACAGACTGG